>NC_071354.1:119349510-119444510 GCF_943734655.1 Sabethes cyaneus | reverse complement strand
AGTTAGCACGAAGTACGCAGAGCTCCTCGTTCCACCAATAAGCTGGAGGTCGGTAGTTCCTCGGTTCTTGTTTCCTTGGCATAGTTGCATCGCAAGCTTTCACTAGCATATCCGTCAGTTCATCTGCGTTTAGGTCCAGGGAATCGCTGTCCGCGCGTAATACTTCAATGAAAAGGTCCTAGTCGAAGGCCTTCGTTTTCCACCTATGTTTATCGACTCTATTTTTTGGAGCTGCTGTGGGATTCCGTGTGCCAATGGAATACTGGATCGCCTGGTGATCACCGTGAGTATACTCTTCAGATACCCTCCAGTTCATGTTTGCCACCAACGACGGACTGCAGAAGGTAACGTCGATGATGGACTCTCGACCATCCCTGCGGAAGGTGCTTGTGGTGCCCTCGTTGCAGAGCCTTACCTCTAACTTAGCCAGAGCTTCCAGCAGACTATTTCCTCTTACGAGCTTCCAGCAGACTATTTCCTCTTACGTTGGTGCATCTGCTTCTCCACTCTACCGCCCAGGCGTTGAAATCACCGCCAATAACGACCGGTGTTCTTCCAACAAGGTTCTGTGTACGGGTGTCCAGCATCTGGTGGAACTGTTCTATTGTCCAACTTGGGGGTGCATAGCAACTTCATATGAAAATTCCATTTACTTTAGCGATCACAAAACCTTCGTGCAGGTTCGAAATCACTTCCTGAATAGGATAGCGTCCCATTACTTGTATGGCCGCCTTTCCTGCTCTATCTGCCACCCAGCTGCCATTACCGTGAGGAACACGGTACGGCTCCGCGATAATTGCGACATCACACTTCGCTTCTGTTGTTGACTGCCACAACAGTTGTTGTGCCGTGTCGCGGTGGTGAGGTTTATTTGAATTACCTCCGTTACTGTTGGCTTGCGTTTGCCCTTCGGTACACAGGGCAATGAAATCCCCCCGTCATGTGGTCGTTACCGTCCTCTCTTTTGCAGAGCATGCACCTCGATTGCCTTTTGCAGTTACCGGCAAAATGTCCCTCATGTCCACAGTTCCTACACAATTTGGACCTGTCAGTACCAGAGTAGTTTCTGGCTTGGTAACCAAAGTCCATGCATTTAAAGCACCTCCAATCGGTTGGGAACACGCGGAATAGTCCTGAAGCGATCCACTGCCCAGCAGACGTCTATTCTCTCTTACTTCCACAACTTGTTCGCTGCGTCTATTGAGAGACATATCGTCGCGGTCTGTGTTCCGCGATACGCCTTTCTTAGCCGGATTTTCATCGGCACCTTACCCAAGATGTTTTCGGTTTCCAGTTTCTGTCTCAGATCGTTCTCCGTAGTAAACATACTCAGTTCCCTACACTCGATCGTGGTTTCCTGAGATAAGGCTCTCACGTTCGCCTCGTCGCCTAAGACCTTTTCAACCATCTCCTTGAATGCTAAGCTTTTAATTGCCGGGTCTTTTTTCAGCTCAAACAGCAATTCACCATTTTGGGTGCGCCTAGATTTTATCACATTCTCTTCTAGACCTTTCAGTTTCGGGTCCTCTCTCATTTTTTGAAAGAGAGGCGTATGACGTTTCTCCCTTTGCTTCAACGCTGAGCGCGTCCACCATGAGCGTTTTTCCTCGTTGCATTTAGTTTTCTTTTCTGTTTTTTCCTCTCCTTTTTGTTCGTGGCTATGCTCCAATCCGCTCCCTCTTCATTGCTATCGCTCTGGTCGCCATTGCGCTTTTTGGGCAGCTCGGATTCCACTGGCGATTCTTTTTTCCTCTTCTCCGACCGGTTTTGTGTTTCCTTCACCTTGGCTCGCGCTTCTGCCGCAACGTTCTCTAACGTTTCAGCGAGAGCGCTTTCGGCGACTTCCGCTCTTTTCACAAGTACATTGTGCTCTTCCAAAGCGCTTTTCATGAGGGTCCTTATACCTACTACTCTGTTCTTAACTTCTTTGTGCAGGTTGGACTTTTCCTGCGTTAAGTCGTAGAGCTCGTTGACCTTCGCGATAATTGTCCTCAATATTGTGTTTCCAGGTAACCGCCCCTCTCTGGTTTGACTACTTCTCGGCGTAAATAGAGGGTTTAATCCCAGGCTTTGCTCTGTCTGAGAGATTTGCTGGTCTTCGCTAGTACTGTTGCTCCTAGGTCTTTGTTTTATCGACAGGTTGAAAAGCGGTGATCTCAGCAGCTTTCCGCTCCTTGCAGACGCATTGGTTTGACCTTCTGCCATTACTGTCGTACCATTGTCTCCTTCTTCATTCTGTTGGTTGGTTGTACTCATCTTTTCTGTCGGCTCCCAACTCTAGGCCGCTATCTCTGCTCGTATTTGTGTAGTCGCCTTTACGATCCCATGGGTATCTATTTATTTATTTATTTATTTATTTATTGTTTTCTCCATCGGATCTAGGGTCTAAATGAAGATTTCAAATATGAATGGGAAAAGCCGATTTGAGTTGAGATTTTACCCATTCTCAAATCGGCATAAAAACCCATTATCTTTTCGATTTATATAGTAACATACATGAGCACAAAAATTAAATAAACATAAATACATAAATTTCACATTAAAATGCATTAGCCCTTATCCTATTCTTAAATGTACTCGTCGATATAGAAAAGTCAAATTGTTCATATGCGTCATATTAAATAAACAACACATTGCCTGAATTGGTTCGTGTTGTCCGTATTGTGTGCGATGAAAAGCCGACCGAAGAAATCCTCGGGATCTAAGTGCCCGAGGTATAACATTTATATCTATCATACCCAGAAGTTCAGGTGCATCTATCTCCCATTTCAGAAGTTGGGCTACAAAAACGGCTCTGGTTACGATTCTCCTTTTACACAGGGTTTCCATATTTAGCAGTTTACAGCGGTTCTCATAAGGTGGGAGATTTTGATGGTCGGACCACGGGAGATGTCTTAACGCGTGTCTAATAAATCTCCGTTGCACGGCTTCGACTCTTGCTGACCAAATATGAATGAATGGACTCCATATCACGGAAGCCGTCTCGAGAATAGAGCGCACCAACGAAAAGTAGAGAGTTCGCAAACAATATGGATCACGGAAGTCTTTGGCCACGCGCATGATAAAACCCAGATTGCGATTCGCTTTTGAGATGATGTTTGAGTAATGGATGTTGAAAGTCATTTTAGTATCCAGGTCGACTCCTAGGTCCTTAACAACGCTGACCCGTTCAAGAATAGTCTCGTCGATTTTATAATTATATACAATAGGTGTTCTGCTTCGAGTGGAGGTGATGACAGTGCACTTGGAAATACTGATGGTCAGGTTATTTAGGCAACACCACTTTGTAAATTGGTCAATATAGCATTCCAGAATGAATATAGGACCTTACAGTCCTCAACAAACCGTACAGAGAGAAATATCTTTAGATCATCAGCGTACAGTAGCTTGCAACCCGGAGGGATCACAGAACAAACGTCATTAAAAAATATAATAAATAGCAATGGTCCTAGGTTGCTTCCTTGTGGCACTCCAGATGGATTACAAAAGCAGTACGACTCAGTAGAGCCTAATTTAACTGAGTTGTCGATTTGTTAGGTACGTCTGAAGCCAGCAGACAAAGTCATTGGAAGCTCCTAAACGTTTCAGTTTCCGAAGCAGAACTTGGTGGTCTTACTTACTTACTTAGGTGGCCTGCCGTCCTAAGAAAAAGCCTGTTGAACAAAGTTTCTCCATGTAAGTCGGTTGAGGGCTACCGCTCTCCAATTCCTCGGACACCGAATACTCTCCGCCAGATCTCGCTCCACCTGGTCTAGCTATCTTGCTCGCTGCGCTCCTGGTCGTCTTGTTCCTACCGGATTTGAGGCGAACACCATCTTTGCAAGGTAGTTATCCGGCATTCTTGCAACATACCCTGCCCATCGTATCCGTCCAGCTTTAGCTACCTTCTGGATACTGGGTTCGCCATAGAGCTGTGCGAGTTCATGGTTCATCCTCCGCCTTCATACTCCGTTCTCCTGTACGCCGCCGAAGATCGTTCTTAGCACTCGTCGTTCGAAAACTCCGAGCACTCGCAGGTCCTCCTCGAGCATTGTCCATGTTTCATGCCCGTAGAGAACAACCGGTCTAATAAGCGTCTTGTACAGGGTGCACTTTGTACGGGGACTTAGTCTGCTCGACCGCAATTGCTTGTGGAGCCCATAGTAAGCACGACTTCCGCTGATAATACGCCTCCGAATCTCACGGCTGGTATCATTGTCCGCCGTTACCAGTGAGCCAAGGTAGACAAATTCATCGACTACCGCAAACTCATCGCCGTCGATCAATATACTACTGCCCAAGCGGTGTCGTTCGGCCTCGGTTCCACTGGCCAGCATGTACTTTGTTTTAGACGTATTTACCTTTAACCCTCTAGTTCCCAACCCTGCCAATTGGCGGGCTTCAGCAAAATCATTATAAATCTACTATGCTTATTCGTTTTATGTTGATATCCACCCATACCTTCTCATTATAGTCTAATCTAACTATTCGAGTGGTTTGTTTGTTTTATTACGTTAATTTGAAACAGATATTTCGTGCGAAACTTGAAAAATACCAGAAAACTGAGAAAAAATTTATTTTGCTCTGCAGAGAGAAATTCAAATTGTTGTAAATTGCTTATTGCTTGGAATAAATGAACAAAAAAATTATTGGTGAGTAGCTGATAAGTTGTACTTCATGGTAAAAAAGGAAATTTGCGATAAAAAGTTTAGGAACTGGTCGATTTTTATCGAGGAACTGACCCCGCCAATTGGCGGGGTTGGGCATTAACGTCAACTTTTTTTTGGTAATTTGACAACGTGTTGTTTCCGTTGTATTTATTGATTTTTTTCGAGTTTAAGCTACAAATTATTGTTATAGGCCTTGTTAGCTTCTTTTATATGCCTTGAAAAATACACAAGCATGCAGTGGCATTAATATGGAAGGGGAATTTACAGGACTTATCACCTAACTTTCAGTGCGCCTGTTTGACGAGCTGCAATATAACGCTTTATAGCTATATCACAAAGCATTTTTGCATTTTATGGTATTTGAAAATCATAACCCTATAACCAAGAAACAGATTCATTGAAACCCGGCGAATTTTACTGCTTAACGACAAAATCTTGATAAGCAAGACAATATTATTCAAAATGGGATCTATCATAGACCATTTTAAAACCGCAAATTTTAATCTATACCGCTTAATAAGTTTATGTTAATGAACAAATTGAGTGAATCACCAGTCGATAAAAGATTATAGTGAACAAATGTGTACAACAGAAATGAAAAACCCAATTTATCAAACAAATCGCATAAATGAGGATTTAAGTTTCATGTTCTATCAGACTCTAATGGTTTTTCAATGGTTACGGTTTCAAAGCATATTATGGTGTAGGCAATCCTGACTTGGGAGCAGCTACTAATGTTGTTGTTCGCCTTTCTAAAATTTTACCGGATTTTAAAAATCATATTTTTCGATTATTAGGTATTATACGACATTACCATTGATTTTATATCTCCACTCGAGAGGAACGAGAGGAATATACGACTGGGAACTATTCGGAGTAATAGAATCCCCAAAAGCAAGCTGCTTACTGATAAGGACAGCAATAGGCAAGATCGTGGTGATTCTGCTGAATTCATTGCCAAATTTGAAAATACAACTGTTTCTGTGTCTGTTTGGAAAGACCCCTCTAAGGTCTACTTCATTTTTAGCACTGCAAAATTTACTAAAATGGCCGTAACTTTTTTATCTTTCAATATTTTTTCACCAAATTTGGGATTTTTTCCGGAAATATTTTTTATTTTCATAATATCTATAGATAATAGCCATATGTCATATGGTCCCGGAGTCATTCCGGAGTTCCTTGGGGGACCGTGACATGACTTTTTTTGAAAAAGTTGCCAAATATTTAAAACTTGTTCGAAATCTGTTGATTTTTGTAAGCATATCATCGAGTGGGGACATATTAGTTACTCTGCAGCAGTTATGAGCCATGATGCTCGCCATCCGAATCCGGGGGGACATTATAAATCCGGCACCGGTTCCCATAAAGGGACATTTCAACATCAGTAAATTATGTCGTGTCGCATATCAAAAAACATCAGCACTCGACAAAATAGCGATTGGCGATCATCTCATGTCTCTCAGAGGCCGTTTGACCGGTTCCGGACCCGGGGAGGGTTTCTTTTCTTATTCAAGCACGGAACGGATTTCGAAGAAACTTTTCCGAGACCTGGAATCGGCCATATGGTCAAAAATTTCAGTTGAAGCTCATTATAACTAGTTCCACAAATACTAGCACTATTATAAATGTTCTGAAATCGATGTTCCGAATTAAATCGAAAAATTTGATTTTGCAACTTTTTTGTGCCCAGGTGCCCAACCCCGCCAATTGGCGGGTTACGATTTTTTATAAATAATCAAACTATTCCTGAACTTAGTAATTAGAGAATATTTTTTCCATTATTCTGGCCACGAAATGAGCATTTTAAAATTTTTTCAAGCAAATCAAAAATTTGGGCACTAGAGGGTTAACCCAATCTTTTCTGATTCGCGCTTTAGTCTGGTGTACTGTTCAGCCACTGCCACAGATGTTCTGCCGATAATATCCATGTCATCGGCAAAGCAGACGAATTGACTGGATTTGTTGAAGATCGTGCCCCGCGTGTTGATACCCGCTCGGTTCATAACACCTTGTAGCGCTATGTTGAACAGCAGGCATGAAAGACCATCACCTTGACGAAGCCCTCTATGTGATTCGAATGAACTTGACAATCCACCCGAAATCCGAACACAGCACTGCGTACCATCCATCGTAGATTTAATCAGTTTGATGAGCTTCCTGGGGAAGCTGTTCTCGTACATGATTTTCCATAGCTCTTTCCGGTCGATGGTATCATATGCGGCTTTGAAGTCAACGAATAAATGGTGCATGGGAACTCTGTATTCACGGCCCTTTTGGAGGATTTGTCGCAGTGTAAATATTTGATCAGTTGTAGACCGACCTTCGACGAAGCTGGCTTGATAAGTTCCCACAAATCTATTCGCAATTGGTGATAGACGGCAGAAAATGATTTGGGACAGCACTATAAGCGGCATTGAGAACGGTGATCGCTCTATAATTCTCACAGTCCAACTTGTCGCCCTTTTTGTAGATCGGGCAGATGACCCCATCTTTCCACTCCGGTAGCTATTCCGTATCCCAAATTCTAACAATTAGTCGGTGCAGACAAACGGCCAGCTTTTCTGGTCCCATTTTAATAAGCTCCGCTCCGATGCCATCTTTTCCAGCTGACTTGTTGTTCTTTAGCTGCATGATGGCCTTCTTAACTTCGCCTATCGTTGGGGCTGGCACCTCTTCCCCGTTTGCTGCACCGTCGAAATCGCTTTTCCCGCCGCCATGGTTTTTCGCCTCGGCGTCATTCAGGTGTACGTCGAAGTGCTGCTTCCACCTATCCGTCACATCACGATAGTCCGTCAGAATACTGCCAGTCTTATCCCGACACATTTCGGCTCGCGGCACAAAGCCTTTGCGGAATCCGTTCAGTTTCTGGTAGAACTTCCGCGTTTCCTGAGAACGATGCAGCCGCTCCAACTCTGCATATTCCTGCTCTTCCAGGTTGCGCTTTTTCTCCCGAAAGATTTGGTTTCGCTGCATCTTCTTCTGTTTGTGTCTTTCCACGTTCTGACGTGTGGCACTGCGCATCTTGGCCGCCCGCGCAGCGTTCTCCTTATCGATCACCCTCCTACATTCATCGTCAAACCAATCGTTCCGCTGATTCCGGGCCACATGCCCGATGGAGCTCTCCGCTACACTGCTGATGGCTGTTTTGAGTGTTACAACAGTCCTGGAGAGGGGCTTCGTCCAGCTCGTCCTCTTCCGGCAGCGCAGCTTCGAGTGAATGCGCATAGTTTGCGGCAACGTCTAGTTGCTTCAGCCGCGCGAGATCTAACCGATGCTGGCGTCGGTATCGAATGTTGTTCACAACGGAGAGTCTTGGGTGCATCTTAACCATCACTAGGTAGTGGTCCGAGTCAACGTTAGCGCTTCGATAGGATCTGACGTCGATAATGTCTGAGAAGTGCCGACCGTCGATCAAAACGTGGTCGATCTGTGATTCTGTCTGATTTGGTGACCTCCAGGTGTACTTGTGATGGATTTTGTGCTGGAGCTGCTTTTGACCGCATTGAACTTGGTGGTCAATGCGGTCAAAAGCAGCTTTAAGATCAGTATATACTGTGTCTACTTGCGCTGCGTCTTCTACCTGGCGAATGCAGAACGAACAAAACTGCAGCAGGTTTGTATTAATTGACCTTTTGGGAAACAAGCCATGTTGCTCCGTCGAGATATAGAATTTGACTTTGCTGAACAGCATCTCACCAACAATGATCTCCAACAGTTTCGATCCTGCACATAAAGAAGTGATACCTCGGTAGTTTGCTATGTTGCGCTTATCCTCTTTTTTATATATTGGAAAAATATAGGACCTTTTCCAGGACTCCGGAAACTTTTTTGTTCAAGTGACATATTGCAAATCTTCTGTAGTGGTTTGCATAGTGCTTCAGCGCATTTTTTAAGAACAGCTGATCATCAGGACCGACGCTAAAACCTGTTTTCAGTCTCGAAAGCCCAGCCTCTATGTCAGCTATAGAAAACTGGAGAGGTCCAAAGTCTAAAATATTTTCCGGAACATTACACATTGCTCTGTCAATTTGAGAAGAAGGAGCTGAAGTTGAGCAAAACACGCTGGATAAGTGTCTAGCAAACATGTCGCATGTGGCTTGAATGTTATCAGACACCGAATCGCCGAGGAACATACTTGATGGGAGTCCATTTTGTTTTCGCTTACCATTGACAAACGACCAGAATCGCTTTGGATTTTTTCTTAAGTCGTCCTGGTTACGCTTTACAAAGCATGAATACCGATGTCGGTTATAAGCCCTATACTCACTGCTTACCAGGCTGAAAGCGCTCTTCGTCACGGGATTACGCCTGTTGGTATACCTTCTCAAAGTAACAGATCTTTGCCGTTTTAAAAATCGAAGTCTGCAGTTGGACCACGGTGGCTTCATACATGGCCGAGGTGCAGGAACATACAGATAAAACAAGCTTTTTAACATATCGTTAAAATGGTCGACGGCTTGATCCACGTTTTCAATGTCGTAAAATTCTGCCCAATTCGCATTCTGTAATGAACAGTTCAGTGCGGCGTAATTAGCCTTGCGAAAATTGAATACACTCGTACCCGCAACTGGTTCGAGTGATACGGGGACCGCAATGCGCAACGTAACGAAAAGCGGGGGGTGGAATCGATCAGCTGTAATTAGCTGGCTTGGATAAGCTACACACGTCTTTAGCTTCATCGTTCATAAATATCAAATCCAGCGTACTGGATCTACAAATCTATTGACAACCGTATTCATTTGTTTTATACCAATTAAGGCAAACCCATCGATGAGGGCTGCACTTGCAGGGGAAAATTCAAACGAAGCGGGGTCTGGGAAAGCAAATCCACTCGGGCATCTGATCCATGATAAATTTGGTTGATTATAGTCGCCAAGCACGATGTGGATGTCATTTGTTTCCAGAGAATTTGTTTGTTGCAAAGCAGGCTCGATGTGTGCAACTATTGAGATCACGTTGCTGGCCAAGTCAGGACTAATGTACACAACACCAAGACAGATGGATCTACCAAAACCGATAATTTTAACCCATAGCTGTTCAGCCGCATCTGATGGTTGGACTGGTGATATGAGCGAATTCAACCGGCTTGCCACTGCAATCAAAACACCACCTCCCCGTTTTTTTCCTGTACTATACGGGTCACGATCGTTTCTATATACTTAGTAAGCATTCCCAAACAGCTGAGCTGATTGAAAGCACTCATTAAGTCAGGTTTCAGTGAGTACTATAACATCATACTGAGCATCAGATACTGCGACGAAAAACTCATCTACTTTGGTACGCAGACCTCTCACATTCTGTGTGTATACACTAACGTAACGGTCATGATTGGTGTATTGGGTCGTAGCTCGTACGCTGCCGGTCGGAGTGAGATCAGCTAATGTGTCTGCGGCCGCCACAGGGCAGTGTGCGTTGGGCTGAAAGTTTGCATCATTTGAAAAGAGTGCAGAACCCAGCCTAGCTCCGGAAGAACATATACTATATAAATCGTTACCTGCCAGAGCAGGGAATTCATCTGACTCATCGTTTCCATACAGTTTCCATTCCGCTGATCGTCTTGGGTGCGGTGCGGGGTAGTCGGAGATTTCTCACGTGTGGAGCAGTCGTTTAGAGTGATTTTCACTGGCATCAATTCATCAGGCTGGAATTTAGGGACTTTGACATCGGGAGCAGAATCTTTCCTAACTTCGACAGGGCATATACTGTAAATGTTTTTACCTGACAGAGCAGGAGTGGTCGCTAAGGAAATACATGAGCCTCCGTCGCATTTTGATTTTTGGTTAAATTCGCATTGGTACAATTAACGCATTTTTCAGAGACAGAGGTACAATCTTTTCGCTCGTGACTTTCAGCGCACTTAGGACAGCATACAGGCTTAGTACATGATGATGCTATATACCCATATTCAGAACAGCGGTAACATCGCATTACATCTAAATGTTCCCGGACTCGGCATCTCTCCCATCCAATATTCACACGGCGAAGATTAATCAATCTTTCAAACGTTTTGGCGTCGGATTCAATAATTGCGGAATTGGCATTCGTTCTCACAACTTTTATATCTGCATTGTCGGGCAGATCATTTTGCTTTCGTAATTGCATTAATAGATTGGCTTCGATTATTTCATCCGTGAATCCGAAAATTAGCAATCTTGGTTTCAAAGCTATCTGTATTTCAGCATCGTACTTTTCACCAAGCGATTTTTTTGCAGTTTCTAAGAGTTTGCATGACGATTCAGCCAAGTTACATCTTAGCACGGCTTCACCAGAAGGCTTAAAGTAAACTTCTTTGATAGCAAGCGAAACTGGATCAAGCTGTTTACAAACGTCGTTTTTGGTTGTGTCTGGACTTTGACTTGTTGTAGGCTTAATGAGCACTGATTGTTCTAGGCGAATAATGGATTTCCCCTTTGTAACAGACTCGTCGGGGCATGGTTGCGAAAAAGAGGTGCAGTTTGTTGGAAGATGCTTGTCAAGGTCAGTTGTGCTTGCAATGCGGCGCTTCCCAGAACGAAGTAACCCAGTTTCAGTCTGCGAGGTTAGGTCCTGGCCAGACTTTTTCTTGCACGGTTGGTCACAGGCGGGCGTGCTATCCGCTTTCCGCTTCGGTGCTGCTGATGATTGAGTTAAGTTAGACCGAGCAACGGTTGCGTATGAGCGCTGAGCTGTTTTGTTGTTGACAGTGTCAGTGGCAGCTGGCAGTTAAGTTATTCCTCACAAGAACATCCAATCTGTCGTTGATTCGATCGAAAATTTTACACTCAAGGTCGTTCATCTTGTTTTCAAGCAGATTCATTGTACTTTCAATGATACCAGCAGAAATCTGTTGAGGAAGATTCTCATTCGCTTTGGTCAAGTTATTCAGTGCGTCTAGCAATTTGTTGCATTTTTTCTGGATGTCACTTAGGCTCAGCTGTTTTTTACGGCAGTTGAAGCAAACGAATTTTAGTGAAACATTTTCGCTCAACGCAGTGATTGTCGAAGATTTCAAATCAGAACAATTAACGTGCAATATTTGGTCACAACCACCATAACAGTACACTCGGTCATTTTCTGCAGTTATCTTCAGAGCACAGGCCCCACATGTTACCGAAGCCATTGCTTAGCAGAACCGCAAACTGCTTTTGCCCTAGCGGGCGATCGCTAGCGTCGGCAACCACTCAGACTATTGTGTTGTTTGTCGATTAGACCAGATAATTAGCACGAAGAAATCACTCAGTAGCTGCCACTATTTGACTCGTCCGAGACGATAAATTCACAGAATAAGCACTAGGCATAAGCCAACCGAAAATAATATTAATGCAAACAGTTTTACACTTATTAATTGAAATTTTAACGGGAACGTAAAATCACAACAAATAGGCCATTTACCGTGTTGCCAGTATTATTTTACATGCTCTGCAAGCAGGGAGGCCATGGCTAGGGACACTCCCCCTATCCTTCATAGGGATAGGGATGTCAGCATCCGATGTGTGTGTGTGTGTGTGTGTGTGTGTGTGTGTGTGTGTGTGTGTGTGTGTGTGTGTGTGTGTGTGTGTGTGTGTGTGTGTGTGTGTGTGTGTGTGTGTGTATGTGTGTGTGTGTGTGTGTGTATGTGTGTGTGTGTGTGTGTGTGTATGTGTGTGTGTGTATCGTGGGCGGCTTGCCCGCGAGTTATCTTCCGTTCGCCAGAGCTCTTCAGGCCGTTTAAGACGAGTGGCTTAAGCGCCACCTCTGAAAGAGGACCACTCGCTCGGTTAAGGTTGCCCGGCGCGAAACCTAACCTCAGGGCAGGTTGTGGAAAAAGGGTCCCGAATCGCGCAAAGGAACGGTTGATTTGCACACCTGGAACGTTAATCTACCCGCGTCCAGATGGTGCCACTATTACCTTTAGCGAAGACAACGACCGCCTTACCGGTTCAAAGAAGACAGAACCTATAAGTAAAATGTTATCATCACCGGCAAAGATCGCCCTATCCTTCTCTCCTTCTCGCTTCAGGGTAATAGTGTGGCTGTTTCCCGCCAGCCAAGCGGAGTAGAAAAACAGTAAAATTCAAAATATCGGACGCGAATGTGAGAAATGTTCTCAGGGGTGACTTATAACAGAGAGTAGCGAGGGTTACAGATAAAATACCGCTATACAATCAACAACGAGGGTTTATTCAATTCGGTCTTCTTTATCGACGTCTCCAGTTCTATTAATAGACCTAACTCTGGTTATCTCTTTCCCCCCTTCCTACAGTGCGGTCTCTGTCGGCTCGTTCTGGTAATAGTCGCAGAACGGCACAAAGGTCTACTCGTTTGTTTTTCGAGCTCGTTCTTCGAGCAGTAAGATTTGAATAGGCGTGTGTGTGGATTTTAAGTTTTACGTGCACGTTTGTTTACTCACGGTACCGATCAGCTGATCGGTCAGTTGTTTTCTGGCTGTAACTGATGACAAGAACGGCGTCGGCCGTTGCAATGATGGCGTCGTCGCGATGGCGCCGAACAAGATCTGCGATGGCGTCGAGCAGCGTCGTTCGGAAACGTGATGCTACGATGGTGGCGCGGCAGTGTTGAGCCGTTGCACTAGCGAAGGCTGAGCGTGCCAGAAGAAAGCGAAGCGCGTGGTTTGCTTAGCGCTGCTTTTCGATGCCGTCGTGAAGTGGTGTACCGCTCAGGCGTCGCTAGAAGCGGGTTGGCAGGAAACGGTCGCAGCAAAAGATAATCTGACAAAAGAAGCCGTCGAACGGCTGTCGACGCCTTTAAGTATTTTTACCCTCACACACCTTTTTTAAATTATCTTACCTTCTTGTCTGTCACACAACACACGAAAAATCGTCCGTAGACGAAGGACCGCACTGCTTACGCTTTCGACCTCACTAGCTAATACTTCTACCTAATCAGCAAAAAAGGAACTTTGTTACAAATCGACCGTTAAACGTTCTCACATTTGAATCAAACTTACAAAATAGCGCACGCGTAACTACTAAAATACCACTAGTCTCTTCCACGATCTGGATCGAAATGAAAGGGCAGAAATTTGGAAATCCTCAGATAAAATAGTAGGCATTCAAATTCTTTTCACGGAAGTACGTTTTCTTTAGAAAACGACTCTTCAACGTTCGTGTCTTTCTAAAGGTTCATTGGTATCAGTTGAACAGTGAGCGTAAGTGGCGTATGATGCGTAAAAATTGTATAATGATGACCATGCTACAGTGTGTGTGTGTGTGTGTGTGTGTGTGTGTGTGTGTGTGTGTGTGTGAGTGTGTGTGTGTGTGTATGTGTGTGTGTATGTATGTGCATGTATGTGTGTGTGTATGTATGTGTGTGTATGTATGTGTGTGTGTATGTATGTGTGTGTGTATGTATGTGTGTGTGTGTGTGTGTATTTGTGTGTGTATGTATGTGTGTGTGTATGTATGTGTGTGTGTGTATGTATGTGTATGTGTATATGTGACGCTTGACTTTAGTCGTCTGTTTCTCGGAGATGGCTGAACCGATTTGTTTGCTATTACGCTTATTTGAAAGGTGTTATCACCTTGTAGATCACTGTTGAATGGTTTTGCGGTCCGACATTTTGTTTAAAAGTTTTCAACCATTTTAGTATCAAAGGAAGGCTCTTGCTACTGTAAATTTTTTGGGAGAGTTTTATTGCAAACAATCAAGCGGTTCAAAAGTTATGCTTAAAAATGAGCTTTTTCAAGGTGTCAATTAGTCGAACGTTTCTCAGAGATGGCCAAACCGATTTATGCGCTATTAGTCTCATTTGGTAGGTAATATAGCCTCATAGATCACTATTGATTTGTTTTTTGATTGGATGTTTAATTTGAAAGTTATGAGCAGTCGTGTACAGCATAATAAAAGTTACAATTATTTATAACGATTTTAACCAGATAATTAATCAGATATCAATTATTGTAGTATCAAACAGGAGGTCTTAACGCTGTGAACATATCTGCTAAATCTTATTAGAATTGGCCTTACTAGTCAAAAGTTATTTGAAAAACATTGATGAAATTATTTGAGCAAACTTTACTGATATGAACCAAATAGAAAAAAACGCGATCATGTGCTCTAGCGTAAGAATGCTTAACTTTCCAGGTGGTGTGTCTTTGGAAAAGTTTATTTAAAAAATCTGACGCAACTTTTTATCCTATTAGGGTGACCGCATATCTACCTATTAGGGTGGCACAAATTTTTTTTAATGTGTCCAAAAAAGTACAGTGTCTCCACAAAAGTTATAGAAAACAGTAAAATAAGCAACTTTGAAGTACATAGTAACTACCTATCTCTTACTGGTTGCGAAGTGTAACGATTTTTTTATAATGCAGCGAAAATTAAAAAGTTGAGATATCGAAAAGCGGTTACGTCACAATTTAGATAAGTAATTTTTACACGTCAAAAAAATATCACCCAAATCGATCTTCTAGATACTGCGATACACGCACAGTCGCTGAAAACATATGATTTCGAGGAGAGCGCGTTTAAACTATTGTACAGCACTGCACTTCCCTTCAAGTGACCCAACAGTTTTACTGTAAATTCTCAACGAGACCACGTACCGAAAAATACTATGGGCTCAACATTTCTAAAGATAAAAGTCTTCTGACAATGCAAAACAAACAAGTTTTTCGACTTTCGAGTGAGGATCCCCCTTAAGTATCAATCCTGCCCAAGAATTTTGCTCACGATTTTTTGATTGCCTTCAAGTATTCTACAAATCTGTCACTATATTACATATGCATGCATATGTGTTGATGATAACTACCGTTACTGCCAATAAATGCATAACAGTCCCACGTGATTTTCACCACTTTTGAGATGAGCCTGGGAATCATCTTTAAATTGTTCATGCTTTCAATATTTCAAACAGTAATGATATGTTTGTTCCCAAAATTTTGAAAAAAATATGAAACTATGTCAGTTACAAGTTACAAATAAACGCATAACAGTCTCAGTAGTGAAAATATAACAATAAACATCTGCTTCTAGAAAATGCCTGGACCGATTTGACTGAATAACTAACAAACGCAGAGTTTTGTGGCCTAGAAGAATTCTATTGAACAGAATTTGGATGGGATGTACGGTTCCGAAGATATGTCCGGAACAACACGTTCGGGAATGTTCCGTATCGGGGATCAGTTTCTGAATTGAGCTTAAGTACACCATATGACATCTTTAAGTACTCAAAATTGCAAAAGTAGCTCATTTGCCGACATATAAAGTGTCCAGGGTTACATTGGCCACAGCTGGACACATTCTAGGAACGTTCCGAATACATCCAGGAAAACGGACAGTTGCTCATTTAAACCAAACCCCAGAATGTCACCCCGCTATTAACTCAAAATAACAAATTATACAAATAAAAGGAAGACATTTTTTGATTGCTTTGGAACATTATACAAATTTGTCAGTATATTACATAGACATGCATATGTATTGATGATAACTACCATAGTGTTATCAAAAAGTTGAGTTCCGAAGGCGTGTCGAATTCTAACTCTAGTTTCCAAACACATCTCATGGAAACAAAACAAACCTGATAAACCCCGATAAAATTCTTCCAGATGCCAATTATCGAAAATTATTTTCGATATTTATTGACGAAAAGTGGTTTCATTTGACATGTAGTTGGCGCTACGGTAGAAATTATTTTATGCATCGAAATGAAATTGGTCTAGAAGGATTTTGCAATTATGATTTTGTTTAACTAAATACGTGCCAGAGTAATGAAAATTATTTTGGAAGTATGGATATGTATAAATATCCATGCGGGGCTTATTGTTTATGAAGGCGACCTCGGAATGTACGTGTATATCCAGGTATTCTAGAAATGGGTCGCTGGATGAACAATAGAGCTATCACCTTCGCATGATGAAACACTTGCGAATCGTTGATTCGTCGATATTGTGTGGAGGAACGATCCCGCCGGTCAATGCAGAAACCTCTCGTACATCGGCAGCAACTTGGTGGCTGCTGTGGACAGGCAAATTGATGATAAAGTAGACTCTTATATAAAGTATATGAATTGAATTAATGAACTGTATACCTTTTTACTTATTTTGCTGTTGCCGTCAACCCAATACGCTTTCCAATAGCTTTAAGTGCCGGTGCCATGTCCCATGGTATACAACGAATGCAACCAACAGAAAAGACTTATGACGAGTCACATTCAGATTTTTCGAGCAGCTGATTTTGACAACCGCACCACTACATAAGTAATCTAGCACACCTATAGCTGTAGTAAAGCGTTTAGCGAGAAACTTACGTACACTCAAAATATTCTGCACATAACTAATAGTAAATTTCCATATGAAATTCCATATGATTATCATATGCCGCATATAAACATAATCCTCCCAGAAATACACATAAAAATTATACGCATATTAATAGTATGTGCAATTATACATATAAAAATTATACGCATATGAATAGTATGTGCAAATTTTTCGCTTGCACATAAATGATAACTGTTTGGCACATAAAGATCATTTACTGGGCATATTGCAAAAATCTATATGTGGGACACATAGAAACTATACGAAAAGTTTTCTCAGTGTAGGACTACGAATGCAGGCTCAATTCGACAAAGCTTGACATTTTGCAAAAGTTTTTCACGCAAATTTAAAATTTACTGTATTGTGATAAATGCTCTGAAACATTCTTACACTGAGGCAAATTTCCGTATACTCTTTTTGTGTGAAACTAAACACGCAAAATAATCCACACGTCCTTTCCACGTGAAAAATCACGTAAGTTTCTCATGGAGTTACGTGACTTTCAGTTGAACATTATTGGAAAATACAATAACATCTATCAGATTTACTCGTAAATGCACGCATACTAATGCAAACTACGTTAAATTCACGCAAATAGTACGAGAAAAGTTGGATGGAAAATATTCACATAACTTTCCCGGAATTTCGACGTGAAAATTATTTTGAGTGCAATTTGATCTGACAAATAACAAATATGTGTGAGGCACATAAAAATCATTTGTATCGCCCTGAATAACATTTTTTGTTCGATTATGGTCACTTTAACTCTAACCAGCTTGGGTTATTCGTGACTTCTGTGGGGTTGGGATTTGAACCCGTGAGAGGCGTGAATGCTAACCACTACGGACTGACTGATGAATAACATTTATGGCCCCATTAAAAGTATATATAAGAGCACATAATTTTTGACTATAGGGTATGAAACATAATTTTTATGACAGTTCACACATAAATATAATTTCTAAGTCATGTACATTTTATGGGCTGCTTCATCTTACATATAAAAATGGATTTCTGTCTGTCGGTCTGTCGGGATGTCCCTTATAGAATCGAAAACTACTGAACCAATCGGCGTGAAAATTTGCATTTAGAGGTTTTTGTTGAAGGTTTTACCACTGACGAACTGACATGACACATAGAAGAAAATCCTTTAAAAACCATCGTCCTACACATTTTGCTTGCACACTAGCACCCTCTGTTATATGCATGTCGCGAAGTAGCTTGCATTTGCACGGTTTTATGCTGTAGGGTTTTTACATTTGTATGGTTTTATACTGAAATCTCGAAGCAACACTCACGCGCCGCGGTATGGCCATGTTGCGAAACATGTTTTTTTTTGAAAAATGAGTGGTTTTTGATTGGACAATGGAATTTACGCGAGTGTTTGTCTGTGGTTTTACAGTGGGAAAACATACGGCGAATAAAACATGCGGTTAAGCGAAAAACAACAAAAGAACTTTATTCGACGCGAACTACAAACGGTTAGCAATTAAGTTTTGAGAAAGGAGCAATGTTTATTTACGTAACAACATTCTGCACTGGGCGAAAAAGTGTTGCCTGATGACAACTGTATTTGCTCTAATGAACGGGGGGTGCACTGACGATGATTGTTGTAACTCCAACCAGGGCTGAAAACAGTTGACAGAAAATAATGAGTTTGAAAAAAGGAAAATATCAGTTCATTATATTCCCTCTATTGTAACACCAACATCAAATCATAGCACTCGGAGATATTTGATACCTACATATCCAAAGGCTGATTTTGAATTTGCGCGCGTTTTACTTTCCCTACGCAGTCTAGTGAGCTACTTTCAGTTATCAAAAAAATCAGCATTCAACAAATGAAATGATTTTTTCAGTAACGCCTCTAGACACACAGGCAGTTAACATACATTGCGCCTATGTTCGCAAGAATTTAGTTTTAAGATTTTTTATTTAACACTTTAATTTTAATCACAATAATTGTACAACTAAACAAAAAATCTTGCTGCATATGCCTAAAAAAATGAAATTCTAATAGCGTCTGAACTAACCATTCATGATTGAACACACAATGTAAATTATATTATAAGTACTTTTTTGAACACTCTTGATACGCATAGGCGCTCCCGGAAAAAAATCATTTAGTTGAAATGAAAATGATTTTTTTTAAAGTTCAGACTCAGTGATATCATGTGTGAGTTGACTGCCACAATCGCTAAAGGAAAAACAAAGTTCACATACTGGACGGCGGCGTTCACGATAGCGCCCTTAGTTCATTTATCAGGTAGCACGAATCATAGGTTGCTGATTTCGTAGCTAACTCATTTTGGCGCATTTTAACAGTATGATTTTGAATTTTTGCCGCTCTGACTCCAACACTCCTCCTCAACAATTAGCAACTCCTCTACCTACGAGTCCCATCATCGCAGAGAATCGATAATGTTTAATCGTTCCCAGCGGCTTCGTTAATGCATCAGCAACCATTATTTCTGTCAGGCAATACTCCAATCGAACTGCCCCTCGGTCACAGAGATCCTTCACATAGTGCAGGCGAGTGTCGATGTGCTTCGACCGCATGATCCTTTCCCAATGGACGAAACGCATCATGTTGTGTTTCACCGAAATCTGTTAGCAATCGCCGGATCCAAAGCACTTCCAGACATTCCTCACTCAGCGATACATACTCGGCTTCCATTGACGAAAGAGATACTGAGCTCTGTTTGCGACTGATCCAGCCGATAGCCGCTCCATCGAAGAAAAATATTCGCCACTTGTTGATTTTCTGGTGGATAAATCCCCAGCCCAATCGGCATCCGAATATGCGACCAAACCACGATGATTAGCCTTTGAAGATCCGATCACAAGTCTCCAGTCTAGAGTAGCTTTCAAATATCTTAAGACACGCTTTGCTGCTACCCAGTCACATTCACCGGGAGCACTAACTTTCCTACCTAACAAGCCAACTGTATTCGACAGATCCGGTCGCGCATTTACTGCGATATACAACAATGCGCCGACCAAGCTTCTGTATTGTTCGCCGTCCTTCAGTGGTTCACTGTTTTCTGCCTTCTGTTGATAGCCGATATCCATTGGTGTCTTGCTGGGCTTTGCCTCCGCCATACCAAAACGTGAAATGGTTTTGTCAATATAACTTTTCAAGCTTACTGTGTAAGACCCGTCGACTCGATCAATTTCCATTCCGAGAAAAAACTTCGCTCTTCCGAGATCCAAAACATCGAAATGTTGCTGCAACTCCTCATATACATCCGTTATAACAGCTTCATTTGTAGCTGCTACCAGCATATCGTCTACGTAGACTAACACGTAAGCATCTTTGTCCATTTGGTAGCCGTTTATAATACAAGCATTGGCCTGTATTGCTTCGTTCAAATTTCATTTGGCATAGCACTTCCGATAACTTATCGTTCCAGCATCGGGCTGACTGCTTTAGCCCATATATGCTTCGTTTTAAACGACAAACATGGTCCTCCTTTCCTACAACTTCGTATCCCGGTGGTTGGTGCATATAAATCTCCTCATCAATAGTTCCATAAAGATTTGCGGTATTAATGTCAAAATGATTCAAAATAAGATTACGTTTACCAGCCACCGAAAGCATAGTGCGCAAAGTTGTATGACTTACTACTGGAGCGTATACAGTGGACCCCCGTTCGTTTGAACGATTCCTCATGCAAACTAACGGGGTTACTTTTTAATTTGAACAACTGGTAACCCGAAATATGCTGAAACCTGTGTGAACTGGCCGCCCTGCTCTTTGTTATTGTTTTGGTGGTTTGTTTTAGTTGGCAGTTGCAAGTGCGAATATTGCATTTTCCGATCGGATTTCTATCTTAATCGTTAGGAAAACAAAATGTGAAACCGATTAAACACGCTAGGTCAGTACAAACAAATCGTGTTTATGTGCATTGTCTGCATAAACAAATGATGTCATGTTGAGAATGACGTTTGAACCATTTTTAATTTGCACGTCGTGCAAACCAACGGGGTTCAAACTAAAAAGTGTTCAGATTAAAAACGGTCAAACGAACGGGAGTCCACGGTACTTCATCATAGTCCAAACCAAATTTCTGGCACCTCCTGCATTAAGTCAAATAAGGCTTATACAAATTTGGAAAAAAGTTTATGTCCTGGTCCCGAAATATTGTTCAAGGGGGGGGCAAGAAAAAAATAATAACATTCAACCTTCAATAACTAAACGAAGGAGAAGAAACCAGTGTTTATTTTTTCCATATTAATACAAATTTAATACAAAAATATTGTGTAGTACTTAACTTTTAGTTCAAACCGAACCAACCTTCAAAATTTTTTGATTCAAGCACATTAAGTAAGCATTGTGGTGAAGATAAATCAGCTTGATAATAATGGCTGCTGTGCGGTGCGACCGGCATTTGTTAAGAACAAAATCTCTGATACTATCTACGTTTGAAACCGCTCGTTTCTTGATCAAGCTCTTAGTGACATGAATATCAGGCCATTCCTGCTGGTTCTCAACAATAACGTGTTTATCTTTGTATAAATATTAAAGAATACTAGAATAAAGAACTATCAGAAGCGATTGTCATTGCTTGACTAACAGTATTTTTCCAGGCCGGTGATGCACTTCTGATGTAGTTTACAACTGCGGTGGAAGTTGTTCTTCAAATATCAGGAGTTTCAACAGCCCTCTGCCGAAGAACCTTGATCTTTAATTGAAAATTGCCGGACATCAGCATAACACGCGTCCGGGGTCTTTTTTTAAGCTTCGGATGATAGTGGTTCGGACAATGTCTTATTATAAGACCAGTATAAATGATTGTATATTTCTTCGTAAGCTCCAGGATTTTGCGAATCATTGAAATGTTTGGAAAGATAAACCGTTTCGACTGCCTAGCAATAAATATTTTATTCCAATTTAATTCCAGTTTCGCACATTTCCATATTAAAACTCCATTTTTTAAGCAGAAGAAGATTAGGCTCAGTAAAAAATCAATATAATTTGATGTTATGGTCGGGGCCACCATTGATCCCAATGTTAATCACAACATGACAATAGTCAGAAAAGTTTCGAACAATTCACTGACATCCTTTCTACACGCATCGAATGCGTAGTAAAATATTGTAATTGTAAGGTAAAATTGTAAGTTTTACGTCCCTAACATCCAAAATTAGGGTAAGTTTCTTGGACACTACGGAATAAAACGATCAGTTGGAGCCCCAAAAGCACTGAAAGCTGATACTCCGGATTGTCTAATTTGTTGTATTTCTATTTTAATCTATCTAGTACCTATGACAGCAAAAAATAACCCCACTGCAATTCTGAATATCTCCGTCAAAAGCGGTACCAAATTTCACTAATATATTGTTTAGTTTATTGATGCCTCAACCTAATTTGGTTCTTTTAAAACACGTTGAATTAAAATGGAATAAAATTTAAAGTAAATGGAGCCAAAAGTTTGATTACAAGCACCCCAATTTTCAGCGTCGGCATTGAAAGATTAAGCACAATACAGTAGACTCTCGGAAAAGTAAACTCTACAAAAAGTTAATTGTTCAGAAAAGTTAAGCGAATATCAGCTCTCATGCAACGCTCTAAAAAGTTAATTTTTACCTTAACTTTTCTGAGAGTTTGAATTTATTGGTTGTCCAAGCGTTCGTACACACACGTGTATTTACCTTCTATCTTTATTTCTCATTTTTCAGTTTATTGTCACCTTTCCACAGTCATACAGAGTCGCATCATAACTGGGATTAAATTAAACTCTTGTATCGAATAGTTGCAACAATAGCGTATTGAACTATTTGCTAGTTACACATAGTTACTTCAGGATTATTGTTAACATACTGCTTTTCCAGTACTCAGATTGAATTTTAAATGCAAAAGAAGGAACAGCAAGAAACTAAAAATAAGCGCGAACATTATCAAAACGTAGTCGCAGACTATACGAAAAAACTAAAGTAAACTAGTGTAACCGACTATTTTAAACTTACTGAAAGGACCTAAGTATTATTTCATAAAGATCTTGCTACATATTTCTTTTCATTACAATTTCAAAATACATAAAAATGTGTATCCTATATCCCGGAGTGTATTTTTCGCTTTTGTATTTATCATTTTCAATGATTTTCAGGACTACTCGGAAAAGTTAATATTTCGGAAAAGTTGATCGACCCATTTCCCAATCGATTAACTTTTCCGAGAGTTTACTGTAGTCGCCTGTGACGTGTAGCAAGAATCAGACTGCTTGGTGAAGGAAAGTTGATCGTGACTAACCGGATAATTTCTTTAACTTTGCACATATTGGGTAATTTAGAGATGTAAACTCGTTGAACTGTAAAAAATCTGCTTATCACTAAAGAATGCAACATAATAATGTTGCACTTTATTTTTTTGCCCCTTCAAATTTTGAAAATTTTTGAAGGGGGGGGTGACATAAACTTTTTTTCAAATTTGTATAAGCCTAATGTGCTTATGCACTTTCCAACTAGTAGTCATCCTACCTAGATAGTCATCCGCAAACCCATATGACGGATAGCCTAGACCATTGAGTTTCCTCAGTAGGCCATCCGCCACAAGGTTCCATAAAAGAGGCGAGAGAACGCCACCTTGTGGACATCCACAAACACTTTGCTTTCAAATGCTTGCTTGCCGTAAGGACGAAAAAAATGATTATTGAAGGTACATTGTGATAACGCATAATAAGCATAAGCAGCCTCCAAAATGGAAGCGAAAGCTACGTTATCAAACGCGCCTTAAATATCCAAAAAAGTTCCTAAGCAAGATTCCTTTTGTGAAAAAGCAACCTCAATTTTATCCACCACATCATGTAATAAAGTGGTTGTAGACTTGCCACTTTGATAAGCATGCTATGCTGAATGAAGAGGAACTTCTACTAAGCTTGTTTCGCGGATGTGGTGATCAACAATCGGCTCAAGTGATTTAAGCAAGAAGGACGTTAGACTGATTGGGCTAAAACTGTTTGCTTGCTCGTATGTCGCGCGTCCGCCTTTAGGAATAAACTTAATGGTTATTTCACGCCATTGAGTTGGGATGTATCCAATAGCAATACATACTACTCACAAACATCCTTCTCAGAATGTGTTTGAAGTACTTGAATCCTTTCTGCAGCAGAATAGGGTATATTCCATCTGTTCCAGGAGATTTGTATGGAGTGAAGCTGTTCACTGCCCACTCAATCGCTTCAGTTGTGACAAGTCTCCGAGCAAAAGCCCATGAGTCTAAGCCACCTAAAACAATTTCCGGATCGTTTCGAACTTCAGGTTCCACACAGCCTGGAAAGTGACTATAAAACAGACATTCCAGGATTTCATTGTCATTCGAACAGTCCCAGCAAACATTTTGGTCTGTATAACTTAATTATAAATGAGATAAACGTCAGCATACAAGGTCTATCAAATCATATATCATACGTAGAAACGGCATATGCATGCAAAAGTAGAGGCGATATACATGATTTAGTTCTTCAGAGTAATTGAAATGCCGACAAAACAAAACAGTTTATACAACTGAGCCGATTGACTGGATTGCATTTCGACACAGTTACGATAATATTTTTACTCTGCCCTTCGCCTTTCCCCTTGTGGTATATGGCAAGTGTCAAAAATTGCATACAGAGCAGGCTATTTATAGCCATATATTCGCCCTGAAAGTTAATGAGACAAAAAAGTAAAAGCTTTGCTGAAAGCTTTTTTTCATAAGCTTCCAGATATTTTCGACCTGTCACAACTTATAACTTTTTCGTCTATATCATTTAAAACAAGCTGTACTCACCTGGTTTAGAACCAAGAACCATCCGTACCGCAGTATTTGTTGATTACCTTTAAGCTACTGGCACATCAGTACCTCAATGATATTTTTGCACATCTTAAACCGAAGTCATCGTACATGTAAGCAATGAGATCGTATCTGATGCATTGAACATGCAAGTACGGATTTGATTTATTCTCATCCGAGTTTGTGTCTGACTGAATTGTAGTGTCGTAAATAAGTTTGCATTTGTTCGTTAATTTTAATGATAATGCTGACTTCATGGAATGATATGCAGTACCTTTGTTAGCATTCCGTGGTACAGATATTGTTCTAAATATACATTAGAATACGTTATATGCATATTCATATTTGATTACATGAAAATAATATTATTAAAGATCAAGTACAAAAATGTTGTCTGTTATTTCAGAAGCTCTTAAAAAGAAATTAAAAGTTATTTAAAAAAGAATGTTGAACATTTTGGTGCTATAGGACAACTCAAAAGTGTTTAAAACAATAAGCATCAAACATTATTTTGTACCAGTTTAATGCTGAATGTCTTTTTCCAATTCCACTTAACATTTGCATTTCTTCTGAAAAGCCATAAGATTCACTGATATTAAAGCATTTAGATTAGCGGAATGGATGATAATCTGGGCTTGCCCAGTTCTGAGAAATACTCTCCTTGGTAAATTTTAAGATTTCCGTTCGTTTACTTATCAGAGAAATATCTTAAAAATAATGAGTTTCTTCTTTTAACATTTTTAATTATTAAAACGTTACGTTACGTGGTTTTATTATGCTAAAACGCATTCAAACTCCTCAAAGAGTGCTTTTTCAAAAGATCTTTTATTGTCTTGTCAGTATGACTTAATCATTATATGCTTGCTGCTTAATATTTAGGCGGGCTTATTTGAATTATTAACATTTTTGAAATAGTTAAAAAGGTAATTGTAAAAGTTTTTCAAACCAGATAATAGTTTTTTTTTAATATTCCGCCACATTAAAAATAAGTTCAATTTTAACAAAAGAAAAATATACATTTAAATTTAAAATAAAAGCGAAGAAACCGTTAATTTTTTTGGTTGACAAATCTGCATTAAAAACGTATCCTTGAAATCTCTATTTTTTTGTTTGTGTTGTAAAGAAATAACACATTTGAACGTGTTTTGATGCAAACCATATTTCAATGCACCTAGAATCTCATGATTATCACTGCTTGTATATAAATCTAAAACGATGCCATATAAGACATTTTGCAAAACATAATCCGATGAAAACTGTAATTAAATACGATTGCATCTTCATGATAGCCATTGTTGGTAACTAAATCTAAGAAATCGTCATATGCGATATTCGCTAAGCATAACCCGATTGTCTTTCGACCTATTTAAGATTTTTGCTATTAATTCGTATATCAATCATCGTGTGCATTACATGCGATGAAATTTACACATTGCACTATGGTCCAGAAAGCGATTTTAAACGGACAAAAATGATTGCGCCTAAACGGAATATTCTAGCTCAATGAAGTCTTCGGCAACTTTTTGAATGAAAACATGATGCATCTTTTGAAAGGGTCGTCCAATGTTCAGATGATACCGTAACAACAATTCAAGTAATAATTTTTTAAATAAGTTTGTTTTCCATTTCTTAGTTTCAAAACATCAAAGATAGATTAATTTCACATAACTTTTCTAAATATTTCAAATTTCTAACTCTTACGTATTTTCAGCAGTGGACGTTTGTTTATGGACTACCCGTAAAATCATATTTCCTCTTATAACTCATTTATCTCAACAGGTAACTCAAAATGATGTTCCACAAAACTTTTTATACATAAGAGAGGAATTTTTTTGGAGAAAACTATGTTGCTTCATCTTTATGAGTTAATAAGTTATAGCCGATTTCAGGTTAAAAACAGGCCAATTTTACTAAAGCATAACTCAAAAAGTTGCAAACGGATCTTGATGAAACTTTGACGATTTAATATACACATATGCATAAAGTTTTTAGCAAAAAAAAGATAAAGGTGTTATTTTTTTTGGAAAAAGATAAAATTCTTTGAATTTTATGATTTACTATAGCTAAAATTGTTGTTTTCTTCATAGATTCACATTCAAGTAATCAAGTATGCGACCACGGAATACTATACGGTACAAATATACTGGCAATGACCATGGTTGATACTAAAATAGTGAATGCATTCAAAGAGTTACATTCGCAATCTAGTTTTTTAAGCGACAAACTACAAGGTATACAGCCCTAAGGGTTGTACGAAAGGGTGACGTTGGACTATATTAGATCATCAGATCAAAGACTAATGTAAACTTCATTTCTGGCATATGTATGTACATAAGAATCATTGTTTAAGTGGATGTTTAAAAGAGAAGAGCGAAATATTCAGATTCAATTCTTCATTGAATGCAATGGTTGTCCTTGTCTTTCGACATGAATGACAACAGGCACGTTACTTAGCGGCATCGATTCACTGTCTCTTGCTCCGAGAAGGTTCTACTAGTTTACTTTCACAGCTTACCGCTTGTTACATAGCACAAAATATGCCACATGCGCAAAAATTTCTGTTTTATTTGTATAAGAGTCCTTATCCTCCCTCTGGGGTGAGGGGTTTCAAACCATCATAAAATAAATTCATGCCTCCAAAAATCCCCACATGCCAAATTTGGTTCTTGTTGCTTGATTAGTTCTAGAGTTATGAGGAAATTTGTATATTCTATGTATGGGAGCTCCCCTCCTAAAGAAAGGAGGGGTCTCAATTCACCATAGAAAACAAATCTTCCTACCAGTCGTCGTATGTTCGGATCTCGGCTGGGAGAGGCTGTTAGAGTCAATAGGATCGTAACACTGACCCCGCACTGTCCTGTATTCTAACAGCTGGTTGCGAAGTCTGTCGTATAAAAATTTTACCTTCTCAAATTTCGATAACGGAATTAGCACCCAGGCTTTGCTTTTTGCTTGATGGGTTCTAAAGTTAAGAAGAAATTTGTATTTCATTTGTATGGGAACCCCCCTCTTAGAAGGGAAGGGGTCTCAATGCACCATAGAAAAAATTCTTACTTTTAAAAACCCCCACATGCCAAATATGATTCCTTTCGCTTGATTAGTTGTGGAGATATTATTTGTATGGGAGCCCCCTTTCCTAAAGAGGGGAAGGGTCTCAATTTACCATAGAACAAATTTTTGCCTTCTAAAACCCCTACTTGCCAAATTTGGTTCCATTTGCTTGATTAGTTCTCTAGTTTTGAGGAAATTTGTGTTTCATTTGTATAGGAGCCCCCCCCTTTTACGCCCTCCTTAATATTGCTCTCTTACCCCTCTATAAAATTGCTGGTCTTTTTATCTATCCAACGACATATAAATTGTTCAGTTGCGTTCAGTAGTTTAGTAGTTATTAACATTTGAAATCTTTCATTCAAACGTTACACTTATATTTTCGTTTTCACGAAGTGCTACCCAGTCCCAGTATAGTAAACAAAGACGTAGTCCTACGTCAAAAGCTAAAAGAATGTTTAATAATAACCTTGAATTGAACGATTTTTACGAACCCTTTAGATACTAACACGGATTTTTACTATTATACATGTATATTCGCAATATGAAGATATTTTTGAAAATATTTTATAGACTAAATATAACTGCGATGTGAAAAACGAGGAAGATGAAGCAGGGCTGCGGAAAACTTATGATTTGCGCGTAATCGAACTACTTACGAAGGAAATTCCACTAATTGTTATACTTTTCGGGAAACATTGAAATTCAAAAAGAATTCTATTATGATTTTTAAATCCATTTAAAACTATAAAATTAACAATGGAAATAAATCGGGATTTTTTTTTCTTTATTTTCAATTTTCGTATTCCACTGAAACGCTGAAACTTCAGGTCAATTTCAACATTTATCAAATATTACTTGACACCACGTTGATTTATTTGAGCGAATGCACGTGATGCCAATAATTATTAGCAAGCATATAACCAATCTTTCAACGGGTAGACTTCTGTAGATAGTTTTTGCTTTGAGAGTCTCAGAGCCATATATGAAATTTATTCTAATTGGATAACATAATATCTGTGCTGAGAATAGATTGACATTTTGGCATCAGCATTACAACATTCTGATTATGCGTTTAAGAGTTCTTATGTTTTAAAATCAAAAATTCAGGAAAATTGTGACGAAAATAATTGCACGAATTTTGTCAATTTTTACTTTTGAAAGCATAGGACATCTAGAACAAAATGTTCGACCTCAAAAATATTCACTACTCACTGAGTTTTGTAATATTTGGAAAAAACAAGGATTGGATATGAAAACCAAAATAAAGATTTTATAATATGCCTTACCTGTTGCTAGTCCAGATTATTACTTTTGCCTGAATATCAAATCTTGACTTTCTTTTGAGTGTACTTTCTTGAAAAATAGTCATAATATATCGTTGCCTCTTTAGAAGGTTAAATATGTACAGTTTCGGGAATACACAGAACAATCTATATGTATAGCTCTATGGCTGGTATCCTTTGCCTCCGACACACTATGGGGCAGAACCCGAAAAAGCTCGGACAAAACCTCAAAATTTTTATTTGAGATATTCTATCAAACTTAATATTCTACGTATAGTAGACACATAATCTATAAGAAATATACATAAATTGTTTTAATAAGTAGTTTTTCAATAGGCATTAAAGAAAGTGAAACAGAGTGTAAAAAAATTTTGGAAAATGAAAAAAATAAACATCATTTAATCTTTTAGTATCTGGCTACCATGCTGCTTAAAATTCTATACTTTTAAAGGACAATTCACATTAAAGGGATTATAAACTAATAGTTTAGGTGATATTAAGACAGATTTTTTACCAGTAGGCTTTGTTCTGACGAAGTGTTTTAGAACAAAATATTTGTTATTTTTTGTCAATTTTCAATAGCGTGTAGAAAAAGATTTCCACAGATTTCCGCTCTGACACTACCATAAAATCAACATTCAGGGTGTTAACTAGTAACAAGCAAAAAATTAGCTGCTACTAGTTGCGATGTTCGGAGATATTCAAGTTTTTCGAATGCATGTTTTCCGGCATTTTAGGCTACAAATTAGTAAATGCGCGCGCCAGTACGAAGTTCATTCCTGCAGTACGTTAAATAGTCATGCTTGTGTATGTAAGATATAGCATTATTATCGTTATGAGATACATCGGAGTCGATAAGGGGAATTCAGGACATTGTAAAGGCGACTACTTAACAGCTTTTTCCCAATTAGCTCTGTTTCAAGTCAAGTTGGCAGTAAAATATGTTCGATTGGACTTTCAGCTCGATTCAACTAGTATCCATTTTGTTTATTTAGAGTCGAACATGTTGATACGTGTTTGCAGGATAAACAGATTGCTATACTCTGTCAGTTACTCGTTATTTTTTGTGCCTTCTGCCAGAATTTGGCTGAGGCCGATGACAGCCTATCTCGCCACTCATATCCTTTTGCTGCGTATGGCCAAACTAATGAATTAAAAAAATTATATGAATGCACTAAAGCAGATAGTGGGATAAGTTAACCTATATAGTAAACCCTCTACCTGTAACGGACACTCGGATAAAATTTCGGTATTAATTAGCTTATACTTCTTATTTCTGAGGATATATAACATGAAACAGACCGTACTAAACATAGCACACATTTGAGTTGATAAAATTTTAGCTGCATTTCATTATTAATGCTTTAAAATTGACGTTTTCAACAAGCGGGTCCATTATATACAATGCAAAAATGTTGCCATTACCGGACTCTCTCCATGCAAAATACACTAAAATTCCTATAATGGACCCGGTCGTTATTCTATTGTAAACCGCAAGGGTCCATGAAAGGAAAATGGACATTCCAATCTGTTTTAAAAAATCTGAAATATAGATTTGCATCAGAAATTGATATATTTAGGCTTATTCGAAAGTTACTAATATTGTAAGTGCCATTGGTTGGGTGTTTAGCGTAACGAGTTCAAAATAATGTATAGAAAGGTCCACAAATGGTTGATTTAACCTATACCAGAATAATAATACTAAATTACTCTTGATATACAGATTGTGATAATTTGTATATGAGGTCGTCAGACTACCAATTTCGACTACTTAAAAAATGTGTTTGAGTATTTAAAATATTTATAACTTGATTCCCGTAAGTCCTACAATTTTGGTATGTTCAGTAACTTTACGTAACTTTACAGGACAAACAACTTTTCTGAAGACACAATATTTCTAAAGTCATTATTTAAAAAGTTAGATTTCAACGCCATCTACAGGAATAAAAATACAACTACTTAAAATTTACAGAAAGATGCGTAATTTTATTACAAACAATGTTGCTGAAGACAATAAAGCTCTACGAAGCATATGAAAGAAGTTATGAGGTTTTGTCCGAGCGCTGGATCAATCTGCCCCACTGTGCGACAGTGCAAATAGTATTTAGATTTCTCAATTATGTACTTTATCAGCGTATTATCATAGTTTTTCTCACAATGTATGCATTGATACCAAACGTATCAAATAAACTTCATGAATATTTTTCACTAACAGATTGAAAAGACCGCGATTGTCGTAAGATAAGGGTTTGTATTTGTCTCGATAAAAAATAAATAGTAAAGCAACAAGCTTTGTATTATGTTTTAAAGACATTTTCTAAAAAAAATAGTTACACAAAATTGTGTTTTAACGCTTTGAAACTGAGCAAGAAACTGTGCCTGGGCAGTTAGGGATGGATAAAACGAGAACTTTAGCTACAGTAAATCATAAAGTTCAAAGAATTTTATCTTTTTTTTTTAAATAACAACTTCACCATTTTTTGCTAAAAACTTTGTGCATATGTGTATATTGAATCGCCAAAGTTTCATCAAGATTCGTTTCCAACTTTCCGAGTTATGCTTCAGTAAAATTGGCTTGTTTTTAATCTGAAATCGGCTATAACTTATTAACTCATAAAGATAAAGCAAAATAGTCTTCTACAAAAATATTCCTCTCTTACGAATACAAATTTTTGTAGAACATGATATTGAGTTATCTGTTGAGATAAATGAGTTATAAGAGGAAATATGATTTTACGGGTCGTCCATAAACAAAGGTCCACTGCTGACAATACGTAAGAGTTAGAAATTTGGAATGTTTAGAAAAGTTATGTGAAATTAATCTATCTTTAATGTTTTGGAACTAAAAAATGGAAAACAAACTTATTTAAAAAATTATTACTTGAATTGTTGTTACGGTATCATCTGAACATTGGACGACCCTTTCAAAAGATGCATCATATTTTCATTCAAAAAGTTGCCGAAGACTGCATTGAGCTAGAATATCCCGTTAAGGCGCAATCATTTTTGTCCGTCTAAAATCGCTTTCTGGACCATAGTGCATTGTGCTTACAACATGTGTACACTTATACGAGTCCGATGTGATATCCATTTATATAAGATTAAATCTCGACATGAATATACGATATCTGGTTTGCTGGGGTATTCGCCGTTCGAACTTCGAATGTTATTAACCTGATAATCTTTCAATTTTGACAGTATTTTATTAATTCGACTTGCCTCGCCGAAACTGGAAACGTTGCTGCAGAACCTGTACCTGTAGTGTTGCCACATGTACAGATTTATCTGGAAAAGTACAGATTTTTTCGAATTTTTTGGTACAGATTATCCGAACAGTTCTACTTTTCTAGTAATTCATTTCGCCTTGTTCAGTTATATTTGTCCAACCGATCTCATGTTGTTTCAATTAATGGAATTAACTCTATTCTATTAACACACCATCTAGAGTACCGCAGGGCTATCTGGGATAGCCATCTATATGCCATGTGTTCTAAGATTTATGGCGCTTTGAGGCATCTATGGCTAACATCCAACATGCTGAAATCAGACATTAAACTGATACTATTCAAATCTTTAATTTTACCCCATTTTATATATGGTGCCGAGTTTCTTTTGAATGTTTCTGCAAGAGCTTTAAATAAATTACGCGTTGCATTGAATAGTTCTGTGCGGTATGTATTTAGTGTTAACAGGTATTCTTGAGTTAGCCATCTCCAAAAACAATTACTTGGATGTCCATTTGCTAAATTTTATAAACTACGAGCATGTGTAACTATAGGGTAAAGAACTAGTTTTAAGCAGTCTAAGCGGGTCACTGATTGTTTTACCTTATTACAAGCGATGGGTTGACTAAGTGGGGGATATCAGCATACCAATCTTCTTGCTATCTTTAGTTCTTCAAGCTGTTACCATTGGAAGACACTATTGTTGAGCTAAACTTTTGATTTTTCGCATTAAAAGTTGGAGCGTCGGAACTAATTTTGAACACACCGAACCCATTTTCACCCGCAATGTGCTATTTTAAGCAATCCTGAAATCTGAATTTTTTTACGTCCCGTTAAAAAATCCCTCGAACTTTTCCCCCTATTCAGTAAGTTCGCGTTCCTATCCGCGACCTACTAATCGGCATCTGATGCGTAATCGGCATAGCGTATCGGCATAGATGCGTATAATGACCATCTGTCTAAATTGTTTACCGGGGCATACACTCACCGCACCGTTCGGCAAACGGTATTCGTCGTCTCTTTTATTCTCTAGTGTTCTTATGGGAAACTGCGAGTTTGACGTCTCACTCGCTGTTCATAAGGATGGTGGGAGAACAAAAGAGGTAAACATATATAGCAGTACAAACGATCAGAACAGTGTTGTCAAAGCAAATAACATTGAAACACATCGTTGCTTTATTAAATCACTGAGAAAGTCTTCGAAAATTATTGAAAAAGCTGTCTTTTGTGTTGTTTTTAATAAAGAAAAATTAACTATGAACATACATTTCTCTTGAAAGTATTGAACCACGTTTTCACCATAGGAGGTTTCAGGTAATTTCAAACTTAAAATTCTAATTTCCAGAACCGAAACAGTGTCTTGGCAGCACGATAGTTCATCAGTTGTGCTGCAGCTGCTGCTAGTGGTGAACAGGTTCCGTCAATTCAGAATTTGTTTTCAGTTTTGTTAGAAAATAATAAAACTTTTGGCTACTGACAAAGCCTTAGATAATAGAAAAAAAGAGACTGAATAATATGGTATGTGACAATTGAGTGCTTGACTTTCAGAGTGATTGTAATCAGTGCTGAAAATTTGATGAATTCGTTAGTAGCGAGGTGGCGATTGCTGAAGAGCAGCTGAAAAATGTACGTTTCTGGACAACAATTTTTAATTCATCATATTTCTTGTCGGAAACCCAGTAAATTGTGTTTGTGTGAATAAAATGTACGGTTAAGTGATTTGTGAAGACGATCCTATCAAAATATTTTGAAAATATGAATAAAAAAGTGCATTTTCGGATCATTTATGTTTAATTGATTAAAATAGGTAACACTGCTTAACTCGTTCCTTACCCTATTTAAAATAATCAACTTTTCTTTTCCTGGATATTTAAAAAATAAATTGCAAGCGTTTCGAAGCTCTCGAACGAGAAGTTTCTTAATCCCTCAGTACCATTCATCACATTATGGCAATACATTATTTATAAGGGGCATTGCTTATTGGAATCTGCTTCCTAATAATATTAAAATATATTTCACACTTTTCGGCGAGATTGCGTGGCTTGGTTCAACGGGGAATATCAGCAAAATTAAATCAAATTTTGAATTAGTATAAAATTGAATATGTAGTTTAGTTTAACGTGAATTCCAAATCTGGTTGTAGTAATTTAAAAGGGTCCCCTTACTCTACAACAAATAAAAAGTCAACAAATCTAAATCTAAAAACTCATACTTTTTGCCTTTCTACTATATAAATATACTAGCTGACCCGACAAACTTCGTATTGCTACAAATTAACCCGTGTTGTACATAAATCATGAATCTCGGATGATCTTTGTCACAATCTCGAGTTTTGCAAGCCCCCCAGTGGGCGACGCTTCCGACGGCGGGTCACCGGCAACACTCGCGACCGTCTCGTCCTGAATGATCTAGTGTTACTATAGATGGTTTTTGTGATCTTGTATTGACTAATGTTTTATGGAAGAGTCTCGAATTTCTCGAGTTCGTTTAGTTTTTGAGTTTCGCAAAAATTTCTGTTTTATTTGTATGAGAGTCCATATCCCCCTACCACAGGGGTGAGAAGTCTCTAACTATCGTAAAATAAATTCAAGACTCCAAAATCTCCCACATGCTAAATATGGTTCCATTTGCTTGATTAGTTCTCAAGTTATAAGGAAATTTGAATTTCATTTGTATGGGAGCTCCCCTCTTAAAAGGGGAAGGGATCGTAATTCACCATAGAAAAAATTTCTGCCATCTAAAACTCCCACATGCCAAATTTGGTTCCATTTGATTGATTAGTTCTCGAGATAAGAGGAAATTTGCATTTCATTTGTATGGAAGCCCACCCTCTTAAAGGGGAGATGGGCCATAACTCGCTTTCTAAAGAAGAGAGGGTCACAATTCACCATAGAAAAAAATCTTGCGTCCAAAACCACTTACATGTCAAATTTGGTTCCATTTGCTTGATTAGTTTTCGAGAGTTATGAGGAAATTTGTTTTTCATTTGTGTAGAAGCACCCCCTCTTAAAGTTGGGAGGGGTTCTAATTCACCATAGAAAATATTTTTGCCTCCAGAAACCTCCACATGCCAAATTTGGTTCTATTTGCTTGATTAGTTCTCGAGTAATGAGGAAATTTGAATTTCATTTGTATAGGAGCCCCCCCCCCTCCTAAAGTGGGTAGGGGTCCCAATGCATCATAAAAAAAATTTTTGTCTCCAAAAACACCTACGTGCCAAATTTGGTTCCATTTGCTTGATTATTTCTCGAGTTATGAGGAAATTTGTATTTCGTTTGTATAGGAGCCCCCCCTCTTAAAGTGGGGAGGGGTTCTAATTCACCATAGAAAATATTCATGCCCTAGAAAACTTTCACATGCCAAATTTGGTTCCATTTGCTTGATTAATTCTCGAGTTATGAGGAAATTTGCATTTCATTTGTATAGGAGCCCCCCTTCTTAAAGTGGGGAGGGGTCCCAATTTATCATAGAAAAAATTTTTGTCTCCAAAAACACCCACATGCCAAATTTGGTTCCATTTGCTTAATTACTTCTCGAGTTATGAGGAAAATTGTGTTTCTTTGGTACAGGAGCCCCCCCTCTTAAAGTGGGGAGGGGTCCTAATTTACTATAGAAAATATTCTTGCCTTCGAAAACCTTCACATGCCAAATTTGGTTCCATTTGCTTGATTAGTTCTCGAGTTATGAGGAAATTTGTATGGAAGCCCCCCTTTTAAAGAGGAGAGGAGTTATAATTCCCCTTATAAAGAGGGGAGGGGTCTCAATTTACCATAGAATAAATTCTTGTCACCGAAAACACTCACATGCCAAATTTTGTTCTATTTGCTTGATTAGTTGTCGAGTTATGCAGAAATTTGTGTTTCATTTGTATGGGAGCCCCCCCTCTTAGTGGGGGGAGGGGTTTCTAACCATCACTAAAACCTTTCCTGGCCCCAAAAAACCTCTACATGCATATTTTCATGCCGATTGGTTCAGTAGTTTTCGATTCTATAAGGAACATACGGACAGACAGACAGACAGACAGACAGACAGACAGACAGACAGACAGACAGACAGAAATCCTTCTTTATAGGTATAGATAGTATAAAGGTATAGAAATCGCTTGGAAAACTGGAAATGGAAAGAAGGTCCAGCGTGCCGAATGTCATATACCATTCGACTCAGTTTCGAAAACTGAGCATTTTCTGTGTGTGTATGTATGTGTGTGTGTGTGTGTGTGTGTGTGTGTGTGTGTGTGTGTGTGTGTGTGTGTGTGTGTGTGTGTGTGTGTGTGTGTGTGTGTGTGTGTGTGTGTGTGTGTGTGTGTGTGTGTGTGTGTGTGTGTGTGTGTGTGTGTGTGTGTGTGTGTGTGTGTGTGTGTGTGTGTGTGTGTGTGTGTGTGTGTGTGTGTGTGTGTGTGTGTGTGTGTGTGTGTGTGTGTGTGTGTGTGTGTGTGTGTGTGTGTGTGTGTGTGTGTGTGTGTGTGTGTGTGTGTGTGTGTGTGTGTGTGTGTGTGTGTGTGTGTGTGTGTGTGTGTGTGTGTGTGTGTGTGTGTGTGTGTGTGTGTGTGTGTGTGTGTGTGTGTGTGTGTGTGTGTGTGTGTGTGTGTGTGTATGTGACGTTTTTAATCTCACTCACTTTTCTCGGAGATGGCTGGACCGATTTTAATGTTCTTAGTGTCAAATGAAAGGTCTAGGTGTCCCATTGGTCGCTATTGAATTTCATACTGATCGGAATTTTAGTTCAAAAGTTATGTATAAAAATACGAAAAATATGGGACTTCATTATCTCATAGGTCCCTCAACCGATTTAAACAAAATTGATTGCATATGAAAGAGGAGCCTTGCAAACCCTTAACTTCCAAATTTCATGAAGATTGGAATTGTAGTTTGAAAGTTATAGTTGAAAGTTAGTATTTGAAACATATTTTTGTAACATATAAGCATTAATTCAATGAAAAACATCACACATTTTATTATTATTTGAAAATTACTGCTGAGATCTATCAAACGAAACCGAGTTATTGAAAATCGGACGGTTCATTCAAAAGTTATTTAAACTTTAACACTTAAGCACCGTATATTAAACCGTTAAAACGTGTGAAATCAAAACAAATGTTGATTGTATGCAATGTGTGTGATGTATGTATGTATGTATGTATGTATGTATGTATGTATGTATGTATGCATGTATGTATGTATGTATGTATGTATGTATGTGTGTGTATGTGATGACAATTTGCAATTTTTAAATTTGCATTGAAATTCAAGAAAATGTCAATTGTCTGAAGTGTTTGAAGCCTCTTAGTGGAATACGTAATTTGAAATTAAAGAAAAGAAAAAACTTTTACCAACTAAATTTCACTAGGGTAGTTGATCCAATAGTTGTGGTAGTACCAATAGTTGCGCCACTATTCATTAATCATGCATATTTTCGTCACCGTAGCATTTTAGATAAAACCATTACATTCATTATATAAAATAGGCTTTTAGAAGTATTGGTAGTTAGACTACACCATTTAAAATTAAAGCATTATTTGCTAAAATGCCAATTTTCCAAAATCTAACGCGCAGTTGGAGCGCACAACTATAGGCGCTCATCTATAGTTTTGCTACGATGTTTTTTCACTTAGCAACCTAGCAATGTATATGGAATAACACAATTACAGGAACATCAAACTTAATTAAGGAAACATTAGCGCAACTGTTGGTACAATATAATTGAATCGGAAAATTCATTTTTTCTTTATAAAGCTTCTCGTACAACGAAAGCAATTGTCTTGCCTTGTGACAAATACCTTGTATTTGATAAATTTATATCCCACAAGCATTAATTGAAGCATATAGCTCAATAAACAAGCAAAATGAAGTTATGTTGTGCTTAGTGGCGCAACTAATGGATCATCTACCCTATTTAATATTTATTCGCGACAGATACGTATACGTTTTGAAATAAGACACTGATGAAGCCTGCACGTCGTAGGCGAACTACGTATCTGTTGCAAATAAATATTAAATAGTGGGATTCAATCGAAAAGCTTTTTATTTTCTTTGATTTCAGATTTCAATTGTCATTTTGTTCACTTGTTGTTACTCACAATTGTACAAGAAAAGCAAAAAGCGAAGGAAAGCAGTTAATTTAAGCATGTAGGTATAGTAGTGTATAGGATTAAAAATACTGGTGAGTCGATTTTTCCAAATAAATTTATACAAATTTCAAACAAATTCTGCACATCAATAGATGCTCTTTTCAATCAATAGATACTAGAGCTTAGAAATGTTGTATGAAAAATTGGAAGTATACGTTGCATGGTAAAGCAAAAAGCAAAAAGCGAAGGAAAGCAGTTAATTTAAGCATGTAGGTATAGTAGTGTATAGGATTAAAAATACTAGTGAGTCGATTTTTCCAAATAAATTTATACAAATTTCAAACAAATTCTGCACATCAATAGATGCTCTCTTTTTAATCAATAGATACTAGAGCTTAGAAATGTTGTATGAAAAATTGGAAGTATACGTTGCATGGTAGTAATTTTGTAAGATTTATTTTCGTTAGTGACATTTTAAAGGACAAATGTCTTATGTCATGTATCATGTTTTAATAAATAAATCAAAAAAAGACAAGCACTGGGAATCATATCGATCATATTTCCCATTCTCAAGCATGTTTATGGCGCAGCTTTTGCACTATTTTTCGACCTCATTTTGTTTTCCTAACCCTCTAACATTGTAAAAACGATGCGATCAAGCTAATGACTATCTTTTCATGAAGGTACATTCAAAAGAAGCTTAAGTTTTGATTTTCATGCAAATATAATTATCTGAAGGAGCGCCAGCTAAGAAAAAGTTCAATTTCTCTTTTTCATATCTAATGCTCTATTTAGTTATTTTTTCTAATTCAGATATATTGCAAAATTGAAGCCAAGCAAACTAATAGTAAAATTTTGAGATTAATCATTTTGTTGTCGATATCCTTTTTTGAAGAAAGCGAAGTATAATAATAATTTTTCTGAACTCTTGTTTTTCAAAGATGCTAACTTTTGAACGCATGGTATTAATATCAAAATAATCTGCTATGAACACATGATTCATATTGTCAATTCAAAACAAGTTTCGTATATGGCTCTGAAGCCCGAAAGTTAAGGCCGTCTGTAGACCCGTTAGAGGGTTAATTTTTAATTTTCTATATATATTCATTCAAGTCTGTAAAAATTATCTTTTGTGTTTACATTATTTCTCGATAAATCACGTAAATATTATGAAACTAAATAAGGTGTTCATCAAGTAGCATAAATGACACTTACAAGTATTTACGCACCCAAGGAAAGAAAATATAATTATTCTACGCAATACGTTGTGAATTTTACTGGCAAATAAGGATTTTGAGGAATACGGAACATATATTTAAAAATATAGTCAAGTTGATTATAGATGTTCCTGAGAAATTGAATAGTGCTTATTGTGGCAGCAGAAAGGCTAGGTCACGCCGCTAGGTGGATTAATTCGGGTTTTTCTTAGTGCTATTTCTTGAAATCAATAGAGAAACAATTCTTAGTATGAATAAAATTAATGCAAAACGTATTTATGTCTAAGTTTAGCAGAACACATCTCAAACATCATCAAACAAATAAATGATTTGAGACTCGTGCATTTTTTTAATACTAACAAACCAAATTTTTCTATGTAATAAATATTTTTAATGGTACAGATTTTGGTACAGATTTGTGGATGAAATGGTACAGATGAAAAAGATTTTTGCCCCTTCCAGTACAGATGAATATGTGGCAACACTGCCAGCTTGTGCGTGCTGAAGATCGTAGGGCCTTTGCATAGGCTTTCCGGGCCTGCTTGAAAGGCTCCACGCCATCCCTACGACGTCTATTCCAGGCTCTCCTGCATCGTTTCTTTAGTTCCGCGAAATGAGAGTTCCACCATGGTGTTCCTCTAGTCGTTTTAATAGCTTTTAGCGGGCAGGCTACTTCAAAAGCTTCCGCAATAAAATATGTGACATCTACAACCACATCCAAGTCGATCGATGACTCAATCGCAGGTTCGAATCCTTGAAATTTCATAGCCAGTTTCTCCTCAAAGAGTTCCCAGTCGGAAAATCTCGGATTGCGAAATTTTGCAGCGTTCAAGGAGACACCCAAATGATCAAAATATATAAAGCAATGATCAGATATTGGTGTCTCATTTGAAACATGCCATTGTGCCAACTCATGACTGATCCTGTTAGAGCAGTGTGTTATATCTAGGGGAACTGTGGGTAAGACGAACAGGTTAAGAACAACATCTAATAAAATGCAGAGAACTTATGATTTATAAAACGTAAATACAGTTTACTTCAGTTCATTATATTGTTTTCAAAAGCGGCTAGTGAAATATTTAACAAAAACTGTTTTTCAATGTGTATTTTGAGTATTAAAAATGGTCCGAAAAAGTGAACTTTTTTAGTGCTGCGGGTGAAACAAACAATGTGTGGGGGTAAGATGGACAGATATTATAAATTGCCCTAACTGAGAGCATATTATTATTTTTGACCATTAACGAATTGAATACGTAAAATATGGTGGTGTAACGTGCAAAAAGTGAAGGGGGCAGTCCACCCCCTCCCACCAGTGGCAGTCAATCGAAAATTGTTTGACAGCGGGAATATGAACAAGCATTTTAAAATCTATTTCATGCCTGGCTGCTGCTAATTTGTTTGAAGTCCACATTTGCCTGTAAAATTTTCATTTATATGCATGAGATATTACTAAGAAGCAAAATCAACAATTTTATTATAATATGTTCACTGACCGTCTTACCCACATTAGCAGTTGTCCATTTCACCCCATCATTATACATTTTTTTAAAGCGTTCGCAATTTTTCATACGCAAATAAAACTACCTATTTTTTCAATGCATACGTTACTTGAAAAGGTAATAAATCGAAATACTTCATATTATGGGTATCATTTTAGAATTAAACCACTCAAAAAGCTTAATTTCGATGGCAAAAAAGTTACATCCAAACGCAGAATCACTTCCAATTTTCAGTTTTTCAGTACTTTATCAAAATTTGAAAGTTCTAAATGATGATGAGAACGTTCAGATATCATGAGATAGCAAGATGGTTGAATGCTCATCAAAACATTTACGAATTTTAAGGCTTAACTGGTAGAATCGAACACCTGTCCGTCTTACCCACCCTGTTCGTCTTACCCACAGTTCCCCTAACACTTCCTCTCTACCAGCTCGTATGAAAGTTAGACAATTGCCAATGTTGAGTATTCCAAGGTTGGTACTACTCAAATATTCCATCAAATTAGAGCCTCTCAGATTGATATCCGAGCTGCCCCAAATGATGTGATGGGCATTGGCATCACTGTCTACAATGAGCGGAAGCCCTTTAGATTGGCAGTATCTCACCACATTTCTGAAATTGTCGCTGGAAGACGGTTTATCGTGTGGTAATTATGCAGAACAGTAGACATAGCGCCTATGGATATCATCCACGACGAGTTCTACTGTGACTGTGACTGTGACTGTGACTGTGACACAAATATCTCGAGTAGTCAACTCAGAGATAGTGTTTGGTTGAGCTCTACGCTCTACAGTTTCTCCAGTGGACACCTCGTAGATTGCGTGGTAGAGCTCTACGTAAAATTTCTCTACGGCTTCTCTAGGTAGAGCGGTAAAGTGGTAGAGAAGCCTTATAGTGTACACACAGCTGGCAGAGTCTCTACGCTCTACGCTTTTTACTTTACTCTACCAAAATTACTCTATAGTGGACACTTGGCTTTGTCTCATTTGACAGGTTATATATATAACCTCATAGATCATTATTGAAATGTTTTACCTTTGTTATACTATAACAAAGGTTTAAAAATTGGTCGAAAAACACGAAATTGATCCGAGGCCCGGAGGGTCAAGTCACATATACCAATCGATAGGGTTCGACGATTTGAGCAATGTCTGTGTGTGTGTGTGTGTGTGTGTGTGTGTGTGTGTGTGTGTGTGTGTGTGTGTGTGTGTGTGTGTGTGTGTGTGTGTGTGTGTGTGTGTGTGTGTGTGTGTGTGTGTGTGTGTGTGTGTGTGTGTGTGTGTGTGTGTGTGTGTGTGTGTGTGTGTGTGTGTGTGTGTGTGTGTGTGTGTGTGTGTGTGTGTGTGTGTGTGTGTGTGTGTGTGTGTGTGTGTGTGTGTGTGTGTGTGTGTGTGTGTGTGTGTGTGTGTGTGTGTGTGTGTGTGTGTGTGTGTGTGTGTGTGTGTGTGTGTGTGTGTGTGTGTGTGTGTGTGTGTGTGTGTGTGTGTGTGTGTGTGTGTGTGTGTGTGTGTGTGTGTGTGTGTGTGTGTGTGTGTGTGTGTGTATGTATGTAATGATTTTTTCTATCGCCTGTTTCTCAGAGATGGCTGAACCGAATGGTTCGCTATTACTTTTGTTTGAAAGGTGTTATTGTCTAGTAGATCACTATTGAGTTGTTTCGTGATACGACGTTTCGTTTAAAAGTTATAAGCAAAAATGTGAAAAATACGTGACACGGGTTTCTTCGGAACTACATGACCGATTTCAACGATCTTAGTTTCAAATGAAAGCCCTTATTAAAACTAAATTGTTCAGGAATTTTTAATTGAAAACAAACAAGTAGTTTAAAAGTTATGCTTAAAAAACCTGTTTTGACAAGGTAATAATTATCGCCTGTTTCTTAGAGATGGCCAAACCGATTTATGCGCTATTAGTCTGATTTGAAAGATAATATATCCTAATAGATCACTATTGAATGGTTTTTTAATTGGACGTTTAATTTGAAAGTTATGAGCAACCGTATACACCACACCAAAATTAACAATAATTTATAATGATTTTAACCAAGATAATTTACCTAATTTCAATTATTTTAATATCAACCGAGAGGTTTTGACACTACGAATATATATGCAAAATTGCATAAAAATTGGTTTCACCGGTTAAAAGATATTAACCCTCGAACACTCGCGCCAACTTTTGTAACACAGTTACTCGCGCGCAAAATAGCCCCAAACCAAAGAAAACGTGTGCACTAGAGTTTTGACTGGGAAAACTTGGTTTTAGGTTTATCGAACCTTTGGAAGAGTTTCTTGAAATTGAAAGCTCTATCGTCTGGTGGAATTTAAATTTTGATTAATCCCCCTAAAAGTGAAATAACAAAAATATTTTTCTTCAGTGTCAATATAACACATTGATGTGTTCTGCAAAGTTATAGAGCATATTACTACAAGAAATTTTGCTAAAGACAGTAACCTTCTATCTCTGCAGCGAAGATAGAAATATCTTATTTATTGTATATGAATTTGTAAAATCAATTTTTCTATTTTTGCTCTTTTTGTAATTGTTGTATGACTTTTTCATGTACTACAAAATTGTACAAATAGTAAAAATACACAACTTTGCTGAAAATAGTATACCTGTATGTTTGCTTGTTTAGGATCTGTGGAACTTTGATTATAAAAAATACCCTAATTTTGACTCCGCATTACTCGACTACCAGCAGACGGATACATTTTAAACATTTTACATTTGCTGATAGTTTTGCTGCATAAATTTTTCCAACAATTTAAATTATTAATGCATTGAATAATTATGATATTTTGCTCACAGTAAGTTTGTTGAAGAATATACGTTAGTTAAACTACGATTTGTAACTTTATAACAATATGGCGTTGAAAACCCTACACGTGTTGTATAAAATACAACAGCGTGAGTTAATAAAAATTGATGAAAATTATTTAAAGAAAACTCTATTGATGGATTCAAATAGAATGGCATTACAGGAAACTATGCATAGTTCAAAAACCTATAAACTAGATCTTTACTAGACAATGTATATGCTAAAGGATAAGATTTCCACTTACAACTTACTTTTATTTGCATTTACTCAGATTAATAACAACTTACTTATCCTTACTCGGCAATTTCATGAAAAAAGGATCTATCAAAATTTAAAAGTGTTCCTATTTTGTTCAAATTTTGAAAACTTATTCAATTTTCAAACATTTTATGTAAACCAACGCACTACGCAACGATAACCAATAGATGAATTATGTTTCGAAGACGTGTCGATTTCTATCTCAAATAGCAAGTAAGACCGTATAACAAAGGTTCCTTTCACCACTAGGTGGATTAAATCGGGTTTTTTGATTGGATGTATAACTTGAAAGTTATGAACAATCGTTTATAACACAATAAAATTTACTGTTATTAATAACGATTTCAACCAGATAAGTCATCAGATTTCAATTATCCTAGTATTAAATGAGAGGCCTTAATGTTCTGAGCATATCCGTTATATTTTATAAAAAATTGTCTAGCCGTTCAAAAGTTATTTAATAAAACATTGATGAAATTTTACGGATATGAATCAAACGGAATGCACAGTGGGACCAAAACTCAAAAACACGATCATTTGCTATAGGGTAAAAAAATGCTATAGCGTTTTTTTCCAAAGGGTGCATCTTGAAAGAAGTTTATCAATAAAATAAAACGTATCTTTTTAAACTATTTGGGTGACCGTGAATTCACGGACTAGGGTGATACGTTCAAATACGTATAGTGTATTGCAGATATCAAGATGGCTTGACAATATAATTTTTTTTAAAACTTTTATCACCAATATTTAGTGGTTAATTTGTGGCTACGAAATCCAATTTGTGGTAATTTGTGGTAAAGTACTTTCTGTGATTTTTCCAAAAAACTAAGTCAAGCCATCTTTGAAATTGATTTCGCGATAAACACATCGGATTACGATGTTTTATATCTTAATCGAAAGCTTTTTATGTGTGGTTCACGAATATAATGTTGTTATTGTAGGTATAAGCGCAAAAATCCGTTTTTTAAAATTTACAATAAAAGGTAAACATATCTGCTGTTGATGACGTTACTTGAGCTATTAGTAATGCTGCTATCTGTCGATAATGGCGCTAGCTGTATGTGACGCTCAGTTAAGCCCTTTAAATTTAAAGTTTGAGTTTGAACGACTGCCATCAAATAGTAGTTCAAATCGAAGTATTAAAATTCGTTCCAATCGAAATAGGACAATGTTTAACGTTTCTTAAAAGCTCACCCAACAAAAAGTATCGTTACTTATTGTATAAAATATGAAAATTTACATTTTAAAAACTAAATATCGCTTACGGTGATGATTTGCAGCATGTGCGAAGCCAATTAAAATGAAATTAAGGGCTGAAAATTTCTTGCTAGCGATAGGACTGTAAAATTTTTTCACCAATATTTAGTGATTAATTTGTGGCTTCGAAATCCAATTTGTGGTAATTTGTGGTTACGCACTTTCCGAGATTTTTCCGATAAACTAAGGCAAGCCAAGTTTTCCCAAGAAAAATCAAATCAAGCCAGCTTTGACAATATTTTTTTTGTAAAACTTTTTCAACAATATTTAGTGGGTTCTTTTTTTTGTTAGGGAGGACTTAGACTACTTTGTCCATTGAATTGAACGTGTCAGGCAAACCATTATACAAGTGATTGGCTATTTGCCGCTACACGTTCCCAGTCAGGTATGATATGGTTTATGAAACCAATAACCTTCCCGGGATTAGCAGACCAAAGCTCACCGGGAGATAAACAACCCTTGTCGAGAAATTTAAATCTGCTCGTATATAACGCACCACAACTGCATAACAGATGTTCCGAAGTTTCACTTTCAAGATTGCAAAAGCGATAGATAACATTACCAACCCGACCAATGTTTTTAAAATGATATCTACTCGGACAGTGCCCAGTTACTAGACCAGTGTATGTACAAAGAGCTCTCTTATTGAGCTCTATGAGCTTTTTGGTGGTTTTTGCATTTGGAGTTATGAATCTTTTGGACTGGTTACATCTTCTGACTGCCATCCAATTGGCTGTCACTTTTTGTTCTTCCCAGCGTCAAAGTTCCATTTTTATTGTGCAATTTGATATTCCGCAAAAAGGCTCCGGACCAATAAATTGTGAGTTAGAGCCTTCCTTTGCTAAGTCGTCTGCTATTTCATTGCCTTCAATGCCGCAGTGTCCTGGAACCCAATACAGATTGACTGAGTTCATTTGACACAGACGTCGCAAAGAAAGAATGCAATCCCAAACTATTTTAGAAGTACATTTACAAGCACTTATGCCTTCAGTGCTGCTTGACTATCAGAGAAGATGCAAATATTTGCATGTTTATATTTCCTCTTCAAGCAGACATTTACACATTCAATTATTGCAAAAATCTCCGCTTGAAACACAGTTGGCCATATTCCCATTGCCACTGATATTTTTGTTCCAGGACCATAGATTCCAGCACCAGTTTTTGAACCAATTTTTGAGCTATCAGTGAAAAATATCGTTGAGCCTTGACGAACCTTAGGAACTCCAATCTCCCAATCGTGGCGCGATGTTTCGCACACTTTGTAGGGAGTGTCATAGTTATCCTCCGGTTTCATCCAATCTCCATTCATACTTAACACAGGCCCTATTTTAAAGTAATTCAGAATGCTCATGTGACCAGAATGATCCGATGAAACATTTTTAAATTTATTAAGCCTCAGAGCACATCTCTCTGCTTCTAATTGCACATTTTCATGCAAAGGAAGCAGATTGAGAATTGCATCTAATGCTTTCGATGGAGTACTACGCATTGCTCCGGTTATTGCAACGCACGCAAGTCGTTGAAGTTTTGCAAGCTTTGATTCAGCAGCAGCCTCCTTTGTTTTTGGCCACCAGACTAACGAAGCATACGTAACTTTCGGTTTTATAATAGATGTATAGATTCACATTATTTGGAAAAATCTCGGAAAGTACGTAACCACAAATTACCACAAATTGGATTTCGAAGCCACAAATTAACCACTAAATATTGGTGAAAAAGTTTTACAAAAAAAAAATATTGTCAAAGCTAGCTTGACTTAATTTTTCTTTGGAAAACTTGCCTTGACTTAGTTTTTTGGAAAAATCTCGGAAAGTGAGTAACCACAAATTACCACAAATTGGATTTCGAAGCTACAAATTAACCGCTAAATATTGGTGAAAAAGTTTTACAGTCCTATCGCTAGCAGGAAATTTTCAACCCTTAATTTTATTTCAATTGGTGCAAATCATCACCGTAAGCGATATTTAGTTTTTAAAATGTAAATTTTCATATTTTATACAATAAGTAACGATACTTTTTGTTGGGTGAGCTTTTAAGAAACGTTAAACATTGTCCTATTTCGATTGGAACGAATTTTAATACTTCGATTTGAACTACTATTTGATGGCAGTCGTTCAAACTCAAACTTTAAATTTAAAGGGCTTAACTGAGCGTCACATACAGCTAGCGCCATTATCGACAGATAGCAGCATTACTAATAGCTCAAGTAACGTCATCAACAGCAGATATGTTTACGTTTTATTGTAAATTTTAAAAAACGGATTTTTGCGCTTATACTTACAATAACAACATTAAAAATTATATAGGGTAAAGAACTAGTTTTAAGCAGTCTAAGCGGGTCACTGATTGTTTTACCTTATTACAAGCGATGGGTTGACTAAGTGGGGGATATCAGCGTACCAATCTCTTGCTATCTTTAGTTCTTCAAGCTGTTGCCATTGGAAGACACTATTGTTGAGCTAAAATTTTGATTTTTCGCTTTAAAAGTTGGAGCGGCGGAACTAATTTTGAACACACCGAACCCATTTTCACCCGCAAGGTGCTATTTTAAGCAATCCTGAAATCTGAATTTTTTTACGTCCCGTTAAAAAATCCCTCGAACTTTTCCCCCTATTCAGTAAGTTCGCGTTCCTATCCGCGACCTACTAATCGGCATCTGATGCGTAATCGGCATAGCGTATCGGCATAGATGCGTAAAATGCCATCTGTCTAAATTGTTTATCGGGGCATACACTCACCGCACCGTTCGGCAAACGGTATTCGTCGTCTCTTTTATTCTCTGGTGTTCTTATGGGAAACTGCGAGTTTGACGTCTCACTCGCTGTTCATAAGGATGGTGGGAGAACAAAAGAGGTAAACATATAGCAGTACAAACGAACAGTGTTGTCAAAGCAAATAACATTGAAACACATCATTGCTTTATTAAATCACTGAGAAAATCTTCGAAAATTATTGAAAAAGCTGTCTTTTGTGTTGTTTTTAATAAAGAAAAATTAATTATGAACATACATTTCTCTTGAAAGTATTGAACCACGTTTTCACCATAGGAGGTTTCAGTTAATTTCAAACTTAAAATTCTTATTTCCAGAACCGAAACAGTGTTTTGGCAACACGATAGTTCATCAGTTGTGCTGCAGCTGCTGCTAGTGGTGAACAGGTTCCGTCAATTTAGAATTTGTTTTCAGTTTTATAAGAAAATAATAAAAGTTTTGGCTAGTGACAAAGCCTTAGATTATAGAAAAAACCCGATTTAATCCACCTAGTGGTGAAAGGAACCTTTGTTATACGGTCTTACTTACTATTTGAGATAGAAAGCGACACATCTTCGTAACATAATTCATCTAAAAAAATAAAAAATAAGAAAACTTATCCAATTTAATTCTACTATGTGTATTTTATTCACGACAGATACGTATTTCGCCTACGACTTGCAGGCTTCCTCAGTGTCTGTTTTCGAACTTTGTTTCCAAAATCGATTCAATATTAAAGAAAATTTGTGGCTTCAACAGCGTTTTTCGTAGTTGCACGGTTTTGCAGATGTGACTGTCTTTTATATATGGGCAGTGCAGGTTTCATCAGAGTCTGTTTTCGAACTTTGGTTTTCGAAAACAGACACTGAGGAAGCCTGCAAGTCGTAGGCGAAATACGTATCTGTCGTGAATAAAATACACATAGTAGAATTAATATGGATAAGTTTTCTTATTTATTATTTTTTTAGGTTTCGTATTCTACTAAGACGCTCCAAAAACTACAAATTTCCTCATAATTCGAGAACTAATCAAGCAAATGGAACCATATTTGGGTGTTTTTTGGAGGCAACCATTTTTTCTATGATGAATTAGGACCCCTTACCTTTTTAAGAGGGGGGGCTCTCATACAACGAAATACAAATTTCCTCATACCTCTAGAACTAATCAAGCAAATGGAACCAAATTTATCATGTGGGTGTTTCTGTAGGCAAGAATATTTTCTATGGTATATTTTCTATGGATTTCCCCACTTTAAAAGGGGGGGGGGGCTCCTATACAAATGAAAAACAAATTTCCTCATAACTCGAGAACTAATCAAGCAAATGGAACCAAATTTGACATGTAAGTGGTTTTGGACGCAAGATTTTTTTCTATGATGAATTGAGACCCCTCTCTTCTTTAGAAAGCGAGTTATGGCCCATCTCCCATTTAAGAGGGTGGGCTTCCATACAAATGAAATGCAAATTTCCTCTTATCTCGAGAACTAATTAATCAAATGGAACCAAATTTGGCATGTGGGAGTTTTAGATGGCAGAAATTTTTTCTATGGTGAATTACGACCCCTTCCCCTTTTAAGAGGGGAGCTCCCATACAAATGAAATTCAAATTTCCTTATAACTTGAGAACTAATCAAGCAAATGGAACCAAATATGGTATGTGGGAGATTTTGGAGTCTTGAATTCATTTTACGATAGTTAGAGACCTCCCACCTCTGTGGTGAGACTCTCATACAAATAAAACAGAAATTTTTGTGAAACTCAAAAACTAATCGAACTCGAGAAATTCGAGACTCTTCCATAAAACGTTAGTCAATACAAGACCACAAAAACTATCTATAGTAACACTAGATCATTCAGGACGAGACGGTCGCGAGTGTTGCCGGTGACCCGCCGTCGGAAGCGCCGGCCACTAGGGGGGCTTGCAAAACTCGAGATTGTGACAAAGATCATCCGTCCGTCATAGTATACAATAAATAAGATATTCCTATCTTCGCTGAAGCGATAGAAGGTTACTGTCTTTAGCAAAATTTCTTGAAATAATATGCTCTATAACTTTGCAGAACACATCAATGTGTTATATTGACAATGAAGAAAATTATTTTTTCAATTCACTTTTAAGGGGATTAATCAAAATTTAAATTCTACCAGACGATAAAGCTTTCAATTTCAAGAAACTCTTCCAAAGGTTCGATAAACTTAAAACCAAGTTTTCCCCAGTCAAAACTCTAGTGCACACGTTTTCTTTGGTTTGGTCCATTGTGCGCGCGAGTAACCGTGTTACAAAAGTTGGCGCGAGTGTTCGAGGGTTAATATATTTTTACCGGTAAAACCAATTCTTATGAAATTTTGCATATATATTTGTAGTATCAAAAGCTCTCGTTTGATATTAAAATAATTGAAATTAGGTAAATTATCTTGGTTAAAATCATTATAAATGATTGTTAATTTTGGTGTGGTGTATACGGTTGCTCATAACTTTCAAATTAATCGTCCAATCAAAAAATTAATCAATAGTGATCTATTAGGATAAATTATCTTTCAAATGAGACTAATAGCTCATAAATCGGTTTGGCCATCTGTGAGAAACAGGCGATAATTATTACCTTGTCAAAACAGGTTTTTTAAGCATAACTTTTAAACTACTTGTTTGTTTTCAATTAAATATTCCTGAACAATTTAACTTTAATAAGGGCTTTCATTTGATACTAAGATCGTTGAAATCGGTCATGTAGTTCCGGAGAAACCCGTGTCACGTATTTTTCACATATTTGCTTATAACTTTTAAACGAAACGTCGTATCACGAAACAACTCAATAGTGATCTACTAGACAATTACACCTTGCAAACAAAAGTAATAGCGAACAATTCGGTTCAGCCATCTCTGAGAAACAGGCGATAGAAAAAATCATTACATACATACACACACACACACACACACACACACACACACACACACACACACACACACACACACACACACACACACACACACACATACACACACACACATACACACACACACACACACACACACACACACACACACACACACACACACACACACACACACACACACACACACACACACACACACACACACACACACACACACACACACACACACACACACACACACACACACACACACACACACACACACACACACACACACACACACACACACACACACACACACACACACACACACACACACACACACACACACACACACACACACACACACACACACACACACACACACACACACACACACACACACACACACACACACACACACACACACACACACACACACACACACACACACACACACACACACACACACACACACACACACACACACACACACACACACACACACACACACACACACACACACACACACACACACACACACACACACACACACACACACACACACACACACAGACATTGCTCAAATCGTCGAACCCTATCAATTGATATATGTGACTTGGCCCTCCGGGCCTCGGATCAATTTCGTGTTTTTCGTCCAATTTTTAAACCTTTGTTATAGTATAACAAAGGTAAAAAGAGACTGAATAGTATGGTATGTGACAATTGTGTGCTTGACTTTCAGAGTGGTTGTAATCAGTGCTGAAAATTTGATGAATTCGTTAGTAGCGAGGTGGCGATTGCTGAAGAGCAGCTGAAAAATGTACGTTTTTGGACAACAATTTTTAATTCATCATATTTCTTGTCGGAAACCCAGTAAATTGTGTTTGTGTGAATCAAATGTATGGTTAAGTGATTTGTGAAGATGATCCTATCAAAAGATTTTGAAAATATGAATAAAACCTGATTTAATCCACCTAGTGGTGAAAGGAACCTTTGTTATACGGTCTTACTTGCAATTTGAGATAGAAATCGACACGTTTGGTTTACATGAAATTTTTGGAAATTGAATAAGTTTACAAAATTTGAACCAAATAGAAGCACTTATAAATTTTGATAGTTTCTTTTCTCATGAAATTGCTGAGTAAGTTGTTACTAATGAGGGTAAGTGCAAGTAAAAGTGAGTTGTAAGATGAAATATTATTCTTTAACATATACATTGCGTAGTAAAAGTCTAGTTTATAGGTTTTTGAACTATGCATAATTTCCTGTAACGCCATTCTATTTGATTCACAACAATAAAGTTTTCTCGAATAAATTTCATCAATTTTTATGAACCTTCGGTTACTCACGTTGTTGTATTTTGTATACCACATATAGGTTTTTGAATGCCATATTGTTATATAGTTACAAATCATATATTACTTATATACTAACGTATATTCTTCAGTAAACTTGTTATGAGCAAAATGTCAGAATTATTCAATGCATTAATACTTTAAATTGTTAGGAAAATAGATTAGCATAAACCGTCATCACAGAAACGAAGCAAGTAGCATGTGAGGTGTACCGCAATTGGCCCCAACTGGAATTTTCTTTCGTTTCTTTATATGGAAAAATGGTGTCTGTGTGCAGCAAAACTACCAGCAAATGTAAAATGTTTAAAATGTATCCGTCTGTTGGTAGTCGAGTAATTCGGGGTCAAAATCAGGGTATTTTTTAAAATCAAAGTTCTACAGTTCGTAAACAAGTTCGTAAACATAGAGGTATACTATGTTCAGCAAAGTTGTGTATTTTTATTATTAACTAGCTGACCCGACAAACTTCGTATTGCCACAAATTAATCTGTGTTGTACATAAATCATGAATCTCGGATGATCTTTGTCACAATCTCAAGTTTTGCAAGCCCCCAGTGGGCGGCGCTTCCGACGGCGGGTCACCGGCAACACTCGCGACCGTCTCGTCCTGAATGATCTAGTGTTACTATAGATAGTTTTTGTGGTCTTGTATTGACTAATGTTTTATGGAAGAGTCTCGAATTTCTCGAGTTCGATTAGTTTTTGAGTTTCGCAAAAATTTCTGTTTTATTTGTATGAGAGTCCATATCCCCCTACCACAGGGGTGAGAGGTCTCTAACTATCGTAAAATAAATTCAAGACTCCAAAATCTCCCACATGCCAAATTTGGTTCCATTTGCTTGATTAGTTCTCAAGTTATAAGGAAATTTGAATTTCATTTGTATGGGAGCTCCCCTCTTAAAAGGGGAAGGGGTCGTAATTCACCATAGAAAAAATTTCTGCCATCTAAAGCTCCCACATGCCAAATTTGGTTCCATTTACTTGATTAGTTCTCGACATAAGAGGAAATTTGCATTTCATTTGTATGGAAGCCCACCCTCTTAAAGGGGAGATGGGCCATAACTCGCTTTCTAAAGAAGAGAGGGGTCTCAATTCACCATAGAAAAAAATCTTGCGTACAAAACCACTTACATGTTAAATTTGGTTCCAATTGCTTGATTAGTTCTCGAGTTATGAGGAAATTTGTTTTTCATTTGTATAGGAGCCCCTCCCCTCTTAAAGTGGGGAAATTCATAGAAAATATACCATAGAAAATATTTTTGCCTCCAGAAACCTCCACATGCCAAATTTGGTTCTATTTGCTTGATTAGTTCTCGAGTTATGCAGAAATTTTATTTTCATTTGTATAGGAGCCCCCCTTCCTGAAGTGGGTAGGGGTTCCAATTCATTATAGAAAAAATTTTTGTCTCCAAAAACACCCACGTGCCAAATTTGGTTCCATTTGCTTGATTAGTTCTCGAGTTATGAGGAAATTTGTATGGAAGCCCCCCCCCCCCCTTTTAAAGAGGAGAGGAGTTATAATTCCCCTTATAAAGAGGGGAGGGGTCTCAATTTACCATAGAATAAATTCTTGTCGCCGAAAACACCCACATGCCAAATTTTGTTCTATTTGCTTGATTAGTTGTCGAGTTATGCAGAAATTTGTGTTTCATTTGTATGGGAGCCCCCCCTCTTAGTGGGGGGAGGGGTTTCTAACCATCACTAAAACCTTTCCTGGCCCCAAAAAACCTCTACATGCATATTTTCATGCCGATTGGTTCAGTAGTTTTCGATTCTATAAGGAACATACGGACAGACAGACAGACAGACAGACAGAAATCCTTCTTTATAGGTATAGATACAACTTTGTAACACATGAAAAAGTCATACAACAATTACAAAAAGAGCTAAAATAGAAAAACTGATTTTTCAAATTCATATACAATAAATAAGATCTCTACGTTGAAGAGATAGAAGGTTACTGTCTTCAGCAAAATTTCTTGTAATAATATGCTCTAAAACTTTGCAGTACACATAAATGTGTTATATTGAAACTGAAGGAAAATAATTTTTTTATTTCACTTTTAGGGGGATTAATCAAAATTCAAATTCTACCAGACGATCGAGCTTTTAATTTTAAAAAACTCTTCCAAAGATTCGATCAACTTAAAACCAAGTTTTCCTAGTCAAAACTCTAGTGCGCACGTTTTCTTTGGTTTTGGGCTATTGTGCGCGCGAGTAACTGTGTTATAAAAGTTGGCGCGAGTGTTCGAGGGTTAATATCTTTTGACCGGTAAAACCAACTCTTATGAAATTTTGCATATATATTTGTAGTGTGAAAACCTCTCGTTTGATATTAAAATAGTTGAAATTAGGTTATTTTTCTTGGTTAAAATCATTATAAATTATTGTTAATTTTGGTGTAGTGTATTGAATTACTCCTAACTTTCAAATTAAACATCCAATCAAAAAACTATTCAATAGTGATCTATCCGGCTATATTACCTGCCAAATGAAACTAATAGCACGTAAATTGGTATGGCCATCTCTGAGAAACAGGCGATCATTTGAACCTTGTCAAAACTGGTTTTTTAAGCATAACTTTTAAACCACTGGCTTGTTTTCAATAAAAATTGGCGCGATGTTTAGCAATAGCAAGAGGTTTTATTTGGTACTAAGATCGATGAAATCGGTTATGTGGTTCCGGAGAAAATCGTGTCACGTAATTTTCACATTTTTGCTTATAACTTTTAAACTAAAAGTCAGACCACGAAACCATTTAATAGTGATATACTAGGTAAAAATGCCTTTCAAATAAAAGTAATAGCAGACGAATCGGCTCAGCCATCTCCGAGAAATAGGCGATTGAAAATTGAAGCGCACACACATACACACACACACACACACACACACACACACACACACACACACACACACACACACACACACACACACACACACACAGACATTGCTCATTCGTCGAACCTGATCGATTGGTATATGTGACACGGCCCTCCGGGCCTCAGATCGACTTCGTGTTTTTCGACCAATTTCTAAACCTTTGTTATATTGTATAACAAAGGTAAAAAGTGCATTTTCGGATCATTTATGTTCAACTGATTAAAATAGGTAACACTGCTTAACTCGTTCCTTACTCTATTCGTGAACCACAAATAAAAAGCTTTCGATTAAGATATAAAACATCGTAATCCGATGTGTTTATCGAGAAATCAATTTCAAAGATGACTTGGCTTAGTTTTTTAGAAAAATCTCAGAAAGTACGTAACCACAAATTGGATTTCGAAGCCACAAATTAACCACTAAATATTGGTGATAAAAGTTTTAAAAAAATATATATTGTCAAGCCATCTTGATATCTGCTAGTGTATTCACAAAACTTGTAGAACGTAGTGAAACACAACTTTGCTGCATAGAATAACTATCTTTGATATTGATTTGTTCAATAAAGCAGTTAAGGAGGGATCAGTGATGATGTTGAAACTTTAGGCGAAGACCCCTGTAACAAGAACACTGGTAGCTCTGCCAATATTCGGGAGGCACTGATTGTAGCTCTGCTGGCCAATGTGGTCCCTAGACGCATCTGTGTAAAAGTGAGTGCTAATTCAAGCGTCGCTGATGGTGACGCATACCGTTTGTATGGATAAATAACAGATGCAAGTCTTGTTAATAACGGGGTTTGAAGTTTGAAAAATTATTAAAATGGCGGCCATTTTTTCAAAATAAAGATGCTATTTATCAAAATTCGTTCAATGAGAGCTCATTTTCGCCTTTAATTGTAAGTTACCAAAATTAAGTTTAATATCCATTCTGCTCAAGAACTTTGCACGCGATTTTTATAATTGTTTTGAAATGTTCTGCAAATTTATTCGATGTGTTAAATACACATGCATATTGATGAAAACTAGCACATTCAAACAGTTAAATTATGTTTGAAGACATGTCAAATGACAAATAAAATGGTATAACAAAAGTTCCTTTCTCCAACAGGTGGATTAAATCGGGGTTTTCTAAAAAAAAGGTTAAAACTATGATGGAGTCTTTTGCAACCCATTACGAAGCGAGGATTTCCAGTTGGAAAATGCTTTATTATTTTCAATTTTTGCAATAGAAGAACTAAGCATTCTAAATGCCGTTCCTCTGGTTTGGGTTCCTGGCCATTCTGGTATAACCGGAAATGAATGGGCTGATGAACTAGCAAGATCTGGAGCAGAAAAGTCGGTTTTCGGACCGGAACCTGCTTTACCAATTGCGGCATGTTGGATAAAACAAAAGATTCGATCTTGGTTTTCATCTGAACATGTGCGTTATTGGGAAAATCTTGAAACTTGTCGTCAAACGAAAAGTTTCATTGTTAAACCTTGTGAGAAGGTTGCGAAATTTCTTTTGCAACACTCAAACAAAGGTAAATTGCAGTATTCTTGTCAGATCACTGACTGGTCACTGCAGATTAAATTATCATATGGCTACGATTCAGCAAGCTGAATCGTTTCATTGTAATTTATGTGAATCCGACTACGGTACACCATATCACGTAATTTGCAACTGTCCTGCAGTAGCACAATTGCGTCATAGGATCTTTGGATCCTACGCCTTAAATGAATCGGATTTTAGGAAACTAAAATTACGAGACATTTTGATGTTTCTTACCGAAAGCGGTATTGAGCTATAAGCTCTTATTTATCATGAGTATACCCCCCAGGGGGTGTACTTTTGATAAGTTAACTACCAAGGATTGTAGTATCCCCTCGGGGGTACAAAAATCTCTCGGTATATATATGTTTGTGTTTGTCCAAATTCCTCATCCACCCCTTCCTATTCCTCCTGTTTTCCTTCCCGTCCTCATCAGATAAATGATGACACGGGCAAGATGGGCAAGGCACAAACCTTCCACATGATTGTGAGGAACATGCTGCTCGAGCCAAAGATGCTGATACCAATAGTGCCCACTTTGAAATCAATAGGTTTCCTTATTAGTGTTGATACGTAGAAGATTTTGCGATCGATTGGCTCAAAAATATTTAAAATCGATCCGGATACCGCTAAGCTATTAGTTCCAAAAAATTCCAAAAAATCGAAAAATGCGAGCATCACGAAAAAATGAAAGATTTTGAGCGCTATTAGCTTAGCAGTTTCCAGATCGATTTTGATAGATCCCAATCGACTGAAAAATCTACGCATCCACCAATAATATAACCTATTGTTTACAAAAAATTGAAAATGAGTAATTCTCGCAGAAACGGGACCATTACTGACACGAGGGCTTTAAATATTTAGAACTCTTGCGCTTAATTGATTAAAAATGGTTAAAAAATAAGAATTACACTTTTGATACCTCGAAATAGTGGACCCCTCGTGCGCCAAGGAGTCTAACAGGTTTAAAAAAAAGTTCAATTCTGAGCAAACCTTGAGATCTATTTAATATGATATAAATTTGCCATGAAACAACTAACAAATGGGCCGGTTCTGTAAAGAAGAGATCTTTCATGGATTTGGTCGCCATATTGAATTTTATCAAATAATCGCCGTTTTCAGCATGAGCCATCCAACCGATTTTCATTTCAGGACCACCATTGGAAAGATGAGAAAAAATGCTACAAGAAACATTCATAAAATTAGGTGTGCAATGGCATTACCTGAATAAAACAACCAGTTATTTGCAACAAGGTTCACAATTTTCATATAATTATTGTGATATTTCCAAAATTTGCTATGATACAAATTATAAACGACACGGTTATTTATTTATTTATTTATTTATTTACTGGTCTTCGACTATGTCGCACAGACAGTTCTTAATATAGACTTGTTTAAATGTACTTCTGGTTACATTAAAATCATAACAGTCAGACACAATATTAAATTCACGAGAACAACACACGTCAATTGGATTACTTCGGGCGAAGAGAGTACGATGTAACGGCAGTCTAAAGAAATCCGCTCGTCGGGTATGCCTAGGTGGTACGTTGAACCGAACTTGGCCTAGCAGCTCCGGACTATCAATATTACTTTCCAGAAGATCGTAAACAAGCGTTGCAACATAGTTCTCCTGTTGGTTGAAGTAGGTAGGCGTATAAGAGGAGCACATCGGTGTTCATACGGAGGCAGATGAATTGGATCATTCCAGGGTAGCATTCGCAGAGCATATCGAATGAAGTGACGCTGGATTCGTTCAATCTGGTTGATATGGGCAGCATGGTAGGGTGTCCATCCAAGCACACCATATTCCAGAATGCTGTGTACGATCACACAGTAGAGCGACTTCAGGCAATAGATATCGTCGACTTGTTCCGTATTCCTTTTAATGAAACCCAGCATAGCGTAAGCCTAAGCGGTAGTAACTGCAACAAGCTGAGCAAAACATAATTTGCTGTCCAAGAGAATGCCCAAATCTTTTACAGAATTGACGCGGGTAATACTGACAGTTTCCATTTTATAATCAAACAAGATTATGCGTCTATTTCTGCAAAATGAGATGACGTTGCATTTTTGAACATTCACGTCCATCCCGTTCAGTGAGCAGCAATTTAACAGCAAGTCGATGTAGGATTGCAAGGCACTACAGTCAATTGCCGATGTAACTACTCGAAAAAACTACAGGTCGTCGGCAAACATATACTTAGGAGACCTTATAGTTGAGCATAAATTGTTTACAAAAAGAATAAATAACAGCGGCCCCAGGTGACTTCCTTGGAGTAGTCCAGAGAGTATATCAAATGGAATGATAGTATCCATCGTGTCAGCCATTCAGGAAATCCGATTTTATCAAGCTTCGCTATCATCAAATTGTGTGGTACCCTATCGAAAGCTTTGGCAAAATCAACATAGCCTCTGAGAGACATGAGATGATCGCCAATCGCTATTTTGTCGAATGCTGATGTTTTTCGATATGCGACACGACATACTTTACTGATGCTGAAATGTCCCTTTATGGGAACCGGTTCCGGATTCATAGTGTCCCCCGGTCCCGGATCGTGCGCGCCATGGCTCGTAACTGCTGCAAAGTAACTTATATGTCCACAGTCGATGATATATTTACAAAAATCAACAGATTTCAAACAAATTTTAAATATTAGCAACTTTATCTAAAAAAGCCATGTCGCGGTCCCCCAAGAAACTCCGGAATAACTCCGGGGCCATAAGACATATGGCCATTATCTATAGACATTATGAAAATAAAAAAGATTTTTGGGAAATCCCCCAAATTTGGAGAAAAAATATTGAAAGATAAAAAAGTTACGACCATTTTAGTGAATTTTGCTGTGCTAAAAATGATGTATACCTTAGAGGGGTTAAAAGCGTTTTTTGCGTCGATTGTTACAATGGCGTAAAAACGATCTCCTCTTTATTTATGTTTAGCTAATTTCTCAGTTCGCCCGACTACTATCCGAATAGCATCCACAGCGGATTTCCCTTTGCGGAATCCGAACTGCATATTTGACAGACCGTGTTCACCTTCCGTGTACGTCGTCAGCCTGTTTAGGATAATCCTCTCCAGAAGTTTCCTGCATGTATCCAGCAGACATATCGGCCTATATGATGCTGGATTCCCTGGCTTAGGCAACAGCACTAGCTTTTGGATTTTCCGGGAAACGACCATCCTCTAGGCATTTCTGTTCTGCGACTTTCAGGGCCACATTGCCACTAACTCATCATTGGAGACATGCAGACCTTCGGCATTATCTGCCTCTTCTAGACCGTACGGAGTTGGCGGCCCCATTGTAGTGTTGTGTATCGGGAAAAGTCCCTCTACGATAGCCTTCAGCTTAGCCGAGAGCAGCTCCTTAATTGTCACAGGTCCTTCGATCTTTGCCATCACGTTGCGGTACGCGTTACCCCGGTTTGGCAACAGCTTTCTGACGCAGCTTCTTGTAACAGCTGCTTTTGCTCAGAATTATCTTCTGTTTTTTTCTCGACCTGGTGCAGTTCTGGCTCTCTGAACGCGTCCTCTAGCTCTGAGACAACTAATGCGGAGGTTACTAAGCGTCTTGGTCCACCAGTAAGCTGGGCGCCGGCGGTTTCTCGGTTCCAGTTTTCTCGGCATGGCGGCATCGCTTGCGCTCGCCAGGATATCCATCAACTCGTCCGCTGGATCGGTATTTCACTGTCCACTCGGAGGGCCTGAACAAAAAGATACTTGTCTTCCTTTTCGTCTCGTAAGTTCTTGCTCTTTGTGGGACCACTGAATTTCGCCGGCTGATGCTATACCTGATCGCTTCATGATCACTATGTGTATAGTCCTCACAAACTCTTCAGTTTATGTTCGGCATTAGCGGCGGGCTGCCGAAGGTTACGTCAACGATGAATTCGCGTCTTTACGAAAAGTGCCCATGTTGCCTTCGTTCAACAGCATATCCAGTTTAGCTAAGGCCTCCAACAGGCTGTACCCTCTGGAGTTAGTACACCCCTGCTATTCCACTCCATGGCCCAAGTATTGAAGTCTTCACCGATGAGGATTGGCGTTCGCCCAACGAGCTTCTCGGTGAGCGTATCCAACATCTGGTGGAACTACTCCTAGGTCCATTTTGGTGGTGCGTAGCAGCTGCATATAAGGATCCCGTTGATTTTGACAATATTAAAACGTTCATATGAGCTCGAAACCACTTCCTCAATGGGAAACTTACCCATTACATGTATCGCAACTATCGCTGCTCTGTCGGCTGCCCAGTTACCGTTGCCGGGTGGAACTCGGTAAGGCTCTGCAATTATTGCGACATCGCACATTGTTTCCGTTGTCAACTGCCACAACAGTTGTGCTGTGTCGCACTGATTGAGATTTATCTGGGTTACTTCCATCACTGCTGGCCCGCCTTTACCTTCTTAAAATGCTGGGTATTGGAAGCCCCCCGTCGTGTGTTCATTTTTATCTTCGTTATTGCAGACCATACACCTTCGCGATTTGGCGCAGTCGCTTACAAAATGGCCATTCTCGCCGCATTTCCAACACGATTTAGATCTATACGGACCTTGACAGTCTTGTGCCTGTTGTCCAAAGCCCCAGCACTTAAAACATCGCTCCATTTCCTTGGCAACGCTTGGGATGACTTTTAATAGGCATACTGACCACCCAACTTTAATTTTGCCCTTTTTAGTAGCTTGGGCGTTGTTGCCGCCGGAAGGCGAATCGCCACCGTCTGCGTTCCACTGTAGACCTTCCTCAACCGGATTGCCAATGGTACTTCGCCCAACTCGCACTGTAGCTTCATTGCACTTCTCAACTCATGTTCCGTCGTAATTTCGTCCAGATCCCTACACAATCGCGGTTTCTTGGGAGAGCGTTTTAACGTTTGCTTCACTCACCAACGTCTTGGCAATGAGTTCCTCCTGATCGATGGATCCTTCTGCCGCTCAAAGAGCATCTCTCCCTTTGGGTTCGCCTGATCCTGAACTTTTTCACTGATGTGCGTTGCTTTCAGTTCTGGAGCCTCGCGTACTTTACGGAGGATTGTTGGGTACGAAACGTTGGCGTTCGCTTCGACAACCAGCACATCACCCTTAATCCACTCCCGGCGAAGCCTAAACTACTTCTGCTCGCCATTCTCCACTCAACTTTGTTTTTACTTCATCTTCTCCTTCTGACTGGCGACGGTACGCCATCCACTACATTCGCCTTGGTCCGGATGGTCTTCGTCTTCATTCTTAACTTTCTTTTACTTCTCTTCTTCACCGGGCGTTTCCCTCTTCCTTTTGTCCGTGCGAGAATTGACTATTGAAGGTCTTTTCGGCGTCTCTGATACTTCAGCGGTCCTCTTTGTGGCATTGCTAAGTGCGTTTTCAGCAGCCAAAGCTCTAGCCATGAGTTTCATCTGCTCACATCCAACTGTAGTCATAGCAGATTTAATACGTCAAGTTTGCGATTTAATGATCAAGTTATTTGCGATTTAAATTTGGGATGCATGCTGGGCAAGTTACATCAGTAAGTGCAAAGGGTTTTGTAATATTGTTTTATTTATACAAAAAATATGCTATTTTAAATTTTCGTGTAAAGAGAGGTTCAACAGTACACACCGACCTGCACCTGGAATTGCGTTTGTTGCTGTTGCTGCCGGGCTTGTTGTTGCGCCTTTTTTTGCTGTTGAACAAAGTCGTTCTTGTCCTTGCATCATCAATACGATTTTTTTCTGTTTTTCCTTCGTAATACGTTTCGCTCGCCCGCTGGCATTTTCAACTAACGTCACTGGGGTCTCATAGTTTGTAATTCTTCATTCGACCAGCACCGCCGGTAGATTCTAGATTCCGATTCCAGATTGCAGATTCCGTAGGTTTTGTATATCGTTTAGCATGACCATATCCTCGTGGATCATTCATTCAGGCATTCCTTCCAGTTCCTTTAGCTTCTTGATGTGCATGGTAGTTTTCAGAGCCACTAGTTGTAAGGGCTTTATTATACCCTTGTATCGTTGCAATTTGTAGTCCTTGCGTAGCTTAGCAAGCCGCGCTGGGGAACCGTCAAACAACGATTGTGGCGCGTAGTAGGTATCCTCTTTGCGGATCGTTGCCGAATGACGTCAGTCCGGATAAAAATCAGAGGGAATGTGCACAAGACACGACCGCAAAGGTGACGTAGGACCACGAAATTCTCTTTGTGGCGATAGCAGGATGTATCCATGTATGTAAAAATGCGATTCTTCATGTATACAAGCTACATACGTAACGTTTATCAAAGTAGTAACATTGTATACATTCAATCCTCAACCGATTTTGGAGTTATATCCATGAATTGATTGAATCTATTTTATTAAAACGGAACCAAGTCAGTAACTAAACCAAACAGTAAATAAATTTTTATGATCTGTTTGTACGTTGAATAGTGCTTTTCCTTTGGTAATCGGTAGACGGTACGCGAGAGTTTTCAAAAAGTTGAAAATTTTGCGCAACTTTTCTGTGGCTTTCAAAAGAACACTGATAAAGCATTTACAACCTGCAGACGTTTTGGAAGTCGCAGAAAATGTCGCTCGTGACCAGAAAACTTATTTCCGTCATTTGTTGGTCGTCCGCAATGGTGAAAAATTTAACTTTTCCCTCGTTGCTTGTGTTATTATGGTATTAACTGGGCAAGAAAATATAATGACCGATTGTTTGATTATATAACTCCAGCTTGCAATAAACTTGCACTAACGCACTTAACGTAATTCTCTGTTCGGTAAATTGGAGTACCGATAACCACTAACCAGGCACGAATTGTTGCAACGGACCAGCCGGAAAGCCTCAGCAGCTTTTCGATCAACGAAGCCGTTCGTGTATGCTACTGAATCACGATGAAATACCACTCCAAGTGGCCAACTGCAAGTGACGTGGGATGCTTCTGGTCGTTTTGTTGTCGCGTGCAGCAAATTTCCTGCCAATTCAGGAACTTTAGCAGCCAGATATTCCATCACGGCAGCGAAACGAGTGCTCCAACTCCAACACGCACCCAGCATACTTTCCTTTCCTCAGCAGCCGATGAACACGACCGATCGGGAACTGCAAACGTGCACGAGTCGGGCGTGACTTTCGTTTGCCCTGGCAAACGATGTTGGCAGTAGCAGTATATTGGTATAGGTGACCCCGACTTGAATCTCGCCCGATAGCACCAGCTTCAAAAAAATTCTTTACGCTAAGTTCCAAGTTTCCTAGGTTTCATCAATTACCGAAAACCGTTCTTTGAAAAACGAACAAATTCTCATATGAAAATGCAAAAGATGTTACTAAAGCTATTTCATTTTATTAAACCGATGGTTTTATGCATTTTGACGCTTGACCGAATACATTTACTTGGAGCTGGAATATTTGTTGGCTGCTTTGGTACCTTCCGAGACGACCAACTTAACCAGTAGCAACAAGCGAACAAAAGCGCGAGAGGTGATCGGTTAAAATTATTTGATCAGAAGCGAACAATTAGATTAATCTAAATTAAATAGAATTAAAATCAGTGAGTGAAAATTCCTTAAATCTTCATGAACATATGTTTCGTCCTTAAAAAAACGGTTTTTCGACGTGATATGTTGGAAATTTAAGCCTTCTTTTCCGTCTTCTTGGGCAGCAACAAAAAACATTGGATGTTCGGAAAGACTCTGAGCAGTGGTGACACCGGACAGCAATTTGTTCAACTCTTCGTTGTTGCGGATGGCCAGCTGCAAGTGACGATAATTCTGGTCGTTTCGTTGTCGCGAGCAGCATATTTCCTGCCAATTCCAGAACTTAGGCTGCCAGAAATTCCATCATGGCAGCGAAACGAGTGCTCCAGCTCCAACACATGCTAGCATACTTTCCTTTCCTCAGCAACCGATGAATACGACCGACCGGAAACTGCAGACGTGCACGACTGCGTCACCGCTCGTATTGCCGTTGGTGATACATCTCGATATGGAATTTTCAAGCCAATTGGCAATCAACGAGAAAGGGTAGGATTCCATTTAATTCTCTTGTAACTTTCTTATAGTAGAATTAAATGGAACTTTCCATCAACTTTCACGGTGATTCCTGAATTGTACCAAGACTTGTTCGATAATAATTAGAAATTATTCCAAACAATTACAAAGCGACAATTTCTAGTATGACCGAGTTAGAGTTATTTTCAATTTTTCAATGACGCGCATTAAAAATCAATAGTTTTCTATATTTTCAATATTTTTCAAATCGATTTTCCGATTAATTGGTGTAAATATCTTGGAAATCTATTGAAAATTGACTGAATTATAAGCCGAAGCGTGAAAACGCGTTTCTACTTTGATGACGTCATTTCCAACAACTAATCACTAAGCGAGAATTCTGGTAAAACATAGGTTCATTATTTTCAATTTTTCAGTAGTTCAACATCAAGAATCCATACTTTTCCTCATTTGGATCAATTCTTAGAAGATTTTCCGATCGATTGGTGTAAGAATATTGAAAATCGATCGGAAAACCTCTGAGCTATTAGCGCTCCAAACCTATCATTTTTCGTGACGCTAGCATTTTTCGATTTTTTGGAATGACACCCTATCTCAAAACTTACCGTAAGACGTAGTCCTACGACAAAATCCTTCTTCCAAACGACTACGTTTGTATTCCTTTTAAATGCAGACCGCAAATGTCCCAAAATAACACTACGTCAGACAACCCGAGGGCTCACCCCTAAAATGATAGCTTAGGGTGTCATAACAAAACTTTTATATGACGTCAACATTGGTTGCCGTGATTTAGGGGTCGCACATTTGAGTTTTATGAAAAAATGGCATTTTTCAGGAGTAAATTCAAAAAAATATTTTAGAAAGGTCAAAGTAGGTGAAAAAAGGTACTTATCTATTTTTTTCACAATCATTGGGATCTGATATATTCATAAAAAAGCTATGGTGGCATGTCTGGAGTCATATTTGGTTACAAAAATTTATTGAATTCGGGAAAAAATTTCGAAATTTCATTTAAATAAATGTCAAAACAGGGTTTCGAACAGTGTCTCAGAGCGATGTAGCTATACTGTATAGATAAGGAATTTTATGACGAACAACTTTGCTGAAGAAAGTAAGGACGTATCCTTAAACCTCGCTGAGATATTTACCGTTTTATGAAGGCGGAACAAAACACATTTCTGTAATTTTTAAATTTTAGCAATTTCATGTGAAAGAGGTAAATGAAAAATCTTGAACTATTTACTCTAAACGTCACTTACGTTTTTGATAAGAGGAAACATGCACCTTTCAAAGAATTTGGCACCATTTAGGCTCAAGAATCACTTTTAAAAAGGGCGTATTTATTTTAATAGGTGCTATGTTTGAGAAATTGTATCTCCTGAAACTAGGTTTGCTCCATAATGAAGCCTAAGCATGAGTTTTGAAAATTGAGCTTTAAACATGAAAAAATAAACACTGGAAAAAAATTCACTATGTTCTAAATTCAGGAAAAAATGTAAAATTGAAATATACAGGAAATGGTAACTTCGAATTTTGAAAAATACTGGTGATTTGATGCATTTTGAGACTTTTTCTGAAATGGTGCAACATTTATCAAAGGATTTTGTAGAACAACGACTTTTATGAATATTTTGTAACCTAAGATTATTATTATATTTCTTATTAGGGTAACGACCCCAGAATTCGCCCCTTTTATCAGGTTTTTATGCTGTAAAATTAATAAATCGCCATATTATTATAAAATCAGCCCTGAACTCAGGCAAGTATGACTATATATTAATATTCTATCTATTTTGGCTATTCGGAATCGCGAAAATTGAAATTTGATAGCAAAAGACCCAATTTTGAGCAGGAACCTCTAGTACCACATTTCGCCCATAGCGATCCAAAATTCGTCCCCCATGTGACCCAAATTTCGCCCACTTGTTATTTGTTGCAAATTTCCCAAATAACCTCAATTATTTTATTAGAATTGTTGTTACTATTATTTAACGTTAAGATTATGTCTATTCAGTGATTAATATGGCAATCAATTTGTATCAGGAATTCGTTAAATGTAAAGCTAAATTTAAATAAACTGATCATGATCACCTCCTGATACCTGATTCAGTAAAACTAAAAAACACAGAGAAGGTGGGTTTTTACTAAATGTTTATTTTTATTGCAGTAAAATAAGACTTTTGACACTCGTCAAAGATATTTAAAATGAATGGTCCTGTTGGTGCTTTTTCTGGTCCTTTGTTGAATTCATTTTCACTATTGATTTGTGGGCGAATAAATACAATTCAGTGCCTACAGAATGGTACAATGTTTATTTTAATAGTTTAAATAACCTTAATGATTACTCATATCACTGTTTAGTAATTTTTTGGGAAAGAGTAAATGTTTACTGTGAACAATAAAAAATTAGATGAACTGGAAAATCTTGATATTCGGCTATATATATTAACTAATCGAAGGTGAGACTCGAGTCCACAACCTAACCTCTTCCCCAAGAAATAACTAAGCTTAACTGCTATATAGTCAATAAAAAGATGAAGAAAAAAAATTGTTTAGTAAATCACTGTCTGTAAATGGGTATGCCGGTTTACTGTATTAAATATTTCTGGTAACTGCAAAGCATACCCATCTTACCTACTCAACTAGGATATTTTTTGACATAACTTGGAATTCTTCTTTTGTTAGACCGGGTTTGTAATGCTAAGATATTAGAGTTTTCATGATATTATCGAAATATTCTATTTTATCACCGCGATTATTTCTTTGTTGTCTGCATTGCACATTAAATACTTTTCAAAGTTTTATCCATGACAACAATTTTATTGCGCTTAGATGCTATAAAATAGTAAACGGATTTTTCGTGTGATTTTCCAATAGTCAGATTTATTCTCATGACAAGAAAAATTGTGATTTTTGAGAATATTATGCGCGTCTTACTAATTCGTGCAGTTTTAATCTTATTATCAATTTCGATGTCGATTATTGCTAATTCAACATTTCGTTTGGTAGAAGCCCCTTAGCCCATGTTTAGCAGGTAATTCTTTTGTTAGATGAATTCAAATGAAGATATGATGTGCTTTCTGCATCAAAATATTATTTATTTGATACTTATACTCATCATTTTGATAAACATAAATCAGCGAACAAACTAATCGATTGTGACTTGCTTTTGCTTATGTGTGGCATATTTGCATGTATTTGATAGATGAGGGCGAAAACTGGTTCACGCAGTAAGTTTGGTTAAGTATATACAGATTCGACCCGGGCGAATTTTGGAACTCAAATGATTTACAATACCCAGTTTTCGCCCAGTGCATTTATGTTCTATTTTCAACAGAATTGCGATAAAATATTAAAACAAAAGCACAATTATGAAATTTGAAACAGATATAACCAAATTGATGCGAAAAAAGTGCAGAGAGATACGATTTTCCATTACTTTTCCTCAATTTTATTTTTCGTGCTCGTTCTTGAGAATGGAAAAATCGCGTCTTAAATACAATACCTATTTTTCAAACCACATTAAATCATTAAAATACATAAAACAACACAACGAATTCTATTCAAATAACTGAAAACTGAGTTAAATTGAATATAAATTAAACTAACAACTTATAATTCAAATATATATTGAGTTAAATCACGGGAATACCAATGGGAGGGCGAATTCTGGGGTGGGGGCGAATTGTGGGGTTCTTACCCTATCATTCTTATATTTCTCGTTATACATATATGTAATTTGAATTTGAAGAACAACTTCTTATATGCTTGACAACACAGTGTTCATAATAATAAATAGCTTTAAATGCAGCCGTATTTAAGATATTTAAAAAAAAATTTAATGTATTTTATTTATTTTAAACGTGCCCTTTTCATATGTTATCCGTGTTATATTACAAAGATATGATTGTTAGCAACTAGAATAAATAAATGGCGTGTGTGTGTGGATGTGCGTAACGCTGTTTTTAGTCGCCTGTTTCTCAGAGATGGCTGAACCGATTCGTTTGCTATTACGCTTATTTGAAAGGTGTTATCACCTTGTAGATCATTATTGAATTGTTTTGCGGTCCGACATTTTGTTTAGAAGTTATAAGCAAAAATGTAAAAATTACGTGACATGATTTTCTCCGGAACCGCTCAACCGATTTTAACAATTTTAGTGTCAAATGAAGGCTCTTGCTACTGCAAATTTTTTGGGAGAGTTATCGAAAACAATCAAGCGGTTCAAAAGTTATGCTCAAAAATGTGCTTTTTCAAGGTGTCAATTAGTCGAACGTTTCTCAGAGATGGCCAAATCGATTTATGCGCTATTAGTCTCATTTGGTAGGTAATATAGCCTCATAGATCACTATTGATTAGTTTTTTGATTGGATTTTTAATTTGAAAGTTATGAGCAGTTGTGTACAGCATAATAAAATTTACAATTATTTATAACGATTTTAATTATCGGGTTAATCAGATTTCTATTATCTTAGTATCAAACGAGAGGCCTTAACGCTGTGAACATATCAGCTAAATCTTATTAGAATTGGCCTTACCAGTCAAAAGTTATTTGAAAAATATTGATGAAATTATTCGAGCAAACTTTACTGATATGAACCAAATAGAAAAAAAAACGCGATCATGTACTCTAGCGTAAGAATGCTCAACTTTCCTGGTGGTGTGTTTTTAGAAAAGTTTATTTAAATAGTATGGCGCAACTTTTTACACCATTAGGGTGACCGTAAATCCACCTATTAGGGTGATACAAATTTTGGTTTTTTTAAATGCCTCCAGAAAAGTACATTGTCTCCACAAAAATTGTAGAACACAGTAAAATAAGCAACTTTGCTGTACATAGTAACTATCTATCTCTTACTGGTTGCGAATTGTACCGATTTTTTTTGACGTAGGACTACGTCTTACGGCAAGTTTTGAGATAGGGTGTCATTCCAAAAAATCGAAAAATGCGAGCGTCACGAAAAATGAAAGGTTTTGAGCGCTAATAGCTCAGCGGTTTTCCAATCGATTTTCAATATTCTTACACCAATCGATTGGAAAATCTTCTAAGAATTGACCCAAATAAAGAAAAGTGTGGATTCTTGATGTTGAACTATTGAAAAATTGAAAATAATGAACCTATGTTTTACCAGAATTCTCGCTTCGTGATTGGTTGTTGGAAATGACGTCATCAAAGTAGAAACGCGTTTTCACGCTTCGGCTTATAATTCAGTCAATTTTCAATAGATTTACAAGATATTTACACCAATTGATCGGGAAATCGATTGAAAATATAGAAAACTATTGATTTTGTTTTTGAAATTGAATTTGTAAAATTGTTGTTTTTGAATTGATTTTGAAAATTTGAATTATTTTCATATTTTTGCCTTCCCTCGTCAGTGCTTCCCTAGCACGGATGACAGAAATATATACGATATAAGCTATGGGTTAAGCTTCCTTATGATTGTATTTAATTTACGCCCTATAGAATCCGATCGAAAATTGTTGAGCTTCAGCTGTTGCTGCTTCTCACGGATAAGGCAACGAAGACATGCAAATTCACCAAGCGAGGTGTTGGAGCTGGAGCACTCAATGATCGCTGCCGTGATGGAATATCTGGCAACAGGAGTTCTGGAATTGGGAAGACAAATGCTGCTCGCGACAACGAGACGATCGGAATTATCGACACTTGCAGCTGGCCATCCGCAACAACGAAGAGTTGAACAAATTGCTGTCCCGTGTCACCGCTGGAATGAGAAGTGTCTTTTCGAACATTCAAACTGTTTTGTTGCTGCCCAAGAAGACGGAAAAGAAGGCTTAAATTTCCAGCATATCACGTTGAAAAACCGTTCTTTTAAGAACGAAACATTTGTTCATGAAGATTTGAGGAATTTTCACTCACAGATTTAAATTCTATTTAACTTAGGTTGATCTGATTATTCGCTTCTTTCCAATAATTTTAACCGATCACCTCGTGGTTTTGTTCGCTTGTTGCTGGTGGTTCATTTCGTTGCCGTGATGGCATAGTTGGCTGCTGAAATCCTGGAATTGGCAGGAAATATGCTGCTCGCGACAACAAAACGACCAGAAGCATCCCACGTTACTTGCAGCTGGCCACTTGGAGTGGTATTTCTCGTGATTCAGGACCATACACGAACGGTTTCGTTGATCTCATAGCTGCTGAGGCTTTCTGGTTGGTCCGTTGCAACAAGCCGTGCCTGGTTAGCGGTTATCGGTACTCCAATTTACCGAACAGAGAATTACGTTAAATGCGTTAGTGCAAGTTTATTGCAAGCAGGAGTTATGATAATCAAACAATCGGTTCTTTTAAGGGCCACACAACGATTGAAGAGTTTATTATATTTTCTTGCCCAGTTATTACCATAATTAACGCAGTCAAAGAGGGAAAAGTTGAATTTTTCGCCATTGCGGACGACCAACCAATGACGGTAATAAGTTTTCTGGTCACAGGTGACATTTTCTGCGACTTACAATACGTCTGCAGGTTGTAAATGCTTTATCCGTGTCCTTTTGTAAGCAGCAGAAAAGTTGCGCAAAATTTTCAACTTTTTGAAAACTCGCGCGTACCGTCTACCGATTACCAAAGGAAAAGCACTATTCAACGTAGGAACATATCATACAAATTTATTTACTGTTTGGTTTAGTTACTAACTTGGTTTCGTTTTAATAAAATAGAGTCAATCAATTCATGGATATAACTCCAAAATCGGTTGAGGATTGAATGTATACAATGTTTCTACTTTGATGACCGTTACGGATGTAGCTTGTATACATGAAGAATCGTATTATTATATACATGGATACATCCTACTATCGCTACAAAGAGACTTACGTGGTCCTACGTCACCTATGCGGTCGTGTCTTGTGCACAACCCCTCTGATTTTTAAATGTAGCGAAAATTGAAAAATTGAGATATCGAAAAGCGGCTACGTCACAATTTTTTCACAAATTTTTAGACGTCAAAAAAATTCAGCCGAATCGGTCCTCTAGATACTGAGATACGCGCACCGTCGCTGAAAACATGGCTTCGCAGAAAGTGCGTGCTATTGTACAGCACTGCACTTCCCTTCAAGTGATTCTATAGTTTTACTGTAAATTCTCCACGAGACCACGTACCGAAAAATACTTTGGGCTCAACATTTCTGAAGATAAATGGTTTCTGAAAATGCAAAACAAACAAGTTTTTCGACTTTCCAGTGCGGGTCCCCTTAAATATAAATCCTGCCCAAGAACTTTGCACACGATTTTTTCTTAGAATTACAATCTATAAATTTATCAGTATATTACATACACATGCATATGTGTTCATGATAACTACCATTACTGCCCATAAATGCATAACAGTCCCATGTGATTTTCACCACTTTTGAGATAAACCTGGGAATTATCTATAAATTGTTCATGCTTTCAATATTTCAAAGAGTAAGGTTACGTTTACTCCAAAAATTTTGAAAAAAATATCAAACTATGTCAATCACAAGTTACAAATAAACGCATAATAGTCTCAGTGGTGAAAATATAACAATAAACATCTGCTTCTAGGATATGCCTGGACCAATTTGACCAATTTGAATAACTACCAAACGCAAAGTTTTGTAGCCTAGAAGAATTCTATTGAACAGAATTTGGAACAGATGACGGTTCCGAAGATATGTCCGGAACAAGTTCCGGAACATATGAAACTTGAACATGGAAACACCTTGAATCATAACAAACCCGCCATGCGACACCTCCAAGTACTCGAAATTGGAAAACTAGACCATTGGTAGTCGTATAAAATGTTGAAGACATCATCGGCAACATGTTCAGCATGGGAATGTTCCAGATCGGGGATCAGTTTCTGTATTGAACTAAAATACAACATGTGATATCTTTAAGTTCTCAAAATGGCAAAACTAGTTCATTTGTCGTCATATAAAATGTCCAGGATTACATTGACCACAGCCGGAACGTTCCGAATACATCCAGGAAAACGGCCAGTTTCTAACTTAAACCAAACCCCAGTATGCGACCTCGCTATTAACTCAAAATAACAAATTACAAATAAAGGGAAGACATTTTCTGATTTCTTTGAAATATTATACAAATTTATCAGTATATTACATAGACATGCATATATATTGATGATAACAAGCATATATATTGATGATAACTACCATAGTTTTATCAAAAAGTTGAGTTATGTTCCGAAGTCGAATTCTAACTCAAATGACAAATGAGATGGTATAACAAAGGTTCCTTTCACCAATCCCCATGGATTCACCATGGATTAAATTGGGTTTTTAATATGGCGCTTGCACGGTACCTGTTAAAATAAATAAAGAAGTGATTCTTGAGCCTAAATGGTGCCAAATTCTGTGAAAGATGCATATTTCCTCCCATCAAACACGTAGGTAACGTTTAGAATGAATAGTTTAAGTTTTATCATTTACCTTTTTCACGTGAAACTGCTAAAATTTAAAAATTGCGAAAATACCGTCATCCGGGGCGAGATTGTGCCAAAAAAGCACATGTTTTTGTTCTTTAGCTCAGTATACACACAATTTAGGAATTAAGTTGATTTCAAACCTGTCAATATATACTAAATTGTTCAATTAACAACTACCGTAGAGATGGTTTAGTTACAATGAAACCTAATTTTACTGGAAGTGCATGAACTTTGGCACAATCTCACTCCTTCTAGGGGGTTACATTGTGCCAAAAACATAAAGTTAAGCTAAAAACCTAAACAGTGAACATTAGCATGTTTATAAACAATACACATAAATATCAGTATAAAGTAGTGTATATGGGGCCGTACATGAACTAAGTGGACTATTAGGGACAGGGGGTCGGCCAAAAATAACGCATCATACAAAAAGTTTGAACGAAAATAACCCGGGGAGGTATTAAATAACTAAAAATAAGTCCGTAGTCAATGGACAGCTTTTATATAGCCAGTAGCGTTTCTAGGGTTAACAAGGGGGAGATATATGGAGGGCGTGAACGGGGGCAAATCTATTTGATAATTTAACAAAAGTAACCATTACTTCGTTCGAGAACTCGCGGCCGCAGAACATGTGGCCCATCCCACCCCCTCCCCCTCCTTAAAACTGGCAGTTTATACACGGTACAATATATTCGTCTTATATTAGAGTGTTTATTCAAAGCATCTGAAATTTCCAGAGAAAAAGTAAAAATTAGTTTAAATTATTTAGCAAACCTATGATGCAGGTTTGCTTCAAAATGGATGATGCAATCTAATCTGTCAAAATATTGTGCTCAATAGTAAAGAATGTGACTATACTAGTGTATTCTGACGTATTTTTGTTCTGTATGTGAAATCCACAAATTGGATCAATCATTATGGCTTGGCATAATCTCACCCCCGTAAAGCTAGAAAAGTACAAAGTTTCGAAAAATATAATTTTCGTAATCAAAACTTATCCAACGCATAATAACCTTTCAATACATTGTATATGATTAGTTTATATACCTTCAAAATAGCAAGTTGATGCGATTTCTTGTTTGGGTTGGTTTAAGCGGAATATTTTTTACAAGCGTTATTTCCGAGTATGTTTGATCGCCAACTTTGAAACCCTGTTTAGGCTAAATAGTTTGCTAATATTATCTGTGTTCCATTCTAAGTTATGAATAAATATGTTATGTTCATGACCATTTTGAATTTAGTCACCAGTTTCTATAGATATAATAAATTTTCACAAATAAACATTTTTGGTTTTTGGCACAATCTCACCCCCGCACAGTGGGACGGCTTTAAAAATAGGCGGACATCAGCTTTTGCGGCGAAACTATTAAGTTTTCCGTATTAGTGTCTTCGCAAAAGTTTCTTGGTTTTTAATGTATTTTTTTTGTTAGATAAAAAAAATTACATTAAGGGGGTGGGTCAATATATAGAGAAATTAACTTTTTTATTTTAGGACCAAAATAAACAGTCTCTAAGGAAAAGTGGTAGAGGACGTTATTTAAAGAGTATTTGGTGAAGGAAGAAAGTTTCTATCTCTTAAGGGAAAAAAGATATTGAGGTACACAATAACAAACCCCCTTAATATCAGTTTTCCTAATTTTACTTGCTTATTTTCATTTTTACGTATTTTTGATGTTCAGTAAAGTTTAAGATATAGCAAAAATACATCTTTTTGCTGAAGAGAGCGAAGCTCTAACCTTATGGGATTTTGAGCTGTTACAGTTTTCATATAATTTTATAGTGAATTTTAAACTGATTTATTTCAAAAAGGCGCAAGTATGCGCAGCCAACCTCAGCGACTTTAAGTGTTGTAATGTAGTGCCTTTCATTTCATGTATATGCCACGGTGGAACACGGTGGAACATTTGAGCAAACTGCGACTAAAATATTACGTTTTACGTCTGAAAAATTACATAAAATAACATAATAGACCAATACAAATGATTCGTATGTTCGAATCTCGGCTAGGCGGTGCTTGCTAGTTAGAGTCAGTAGGATTGTTGCACTGGCCCCGTAATTTTCCTGTACTCTAACAGCCGGCTGCGAAGTCTGTCGATAAAGAAGGGTAATGTCTAAAGACGGTATAAACTCATGGCTTTGCTTTTTTACATCACAACACTTAAAGTTGTTGAGGTTGGCTGCGCATACTTGCGCCTTTTTGAAATAAATCACCTTAAAATTGACTATAAAATTATATGAAAACTGTAACAGCTCAAAATCCCATAAGGTTAGAGCTTCGCTCTCTTCAGCAAAAAGATGTATTTTTGCTATATCTTAAACTTTACTGAACATCAAAACTACGTAAAAATGGAAATAAGCAAGTAAAATTAGGAAAACTGATATTAAGGGGGTTTGTTATTGTGTAGCTCAATATCTTTTTTCCCTTAAGAGATAGAAACTTTCTTCCTTCACCAAATACTCTTTAAATAACGTCCTCTAGCACTTTTCCTTAGAAACTGTTTATTTTGGTCCTAAAATGAAAAAGTTAATTTCTCTATATATTGACCCACTCCCTTAATGTATTTTTTTTTATCTAACAAAAAAATACATTAAAAACCAAGAAACTTTTGCGAAGGCACTAATACGGAAAACTTAATAGTTTCGCCGCAAAAGCTGATATCCGCCTATTTTTGAAGCCGTCCCACTGTGCCCCGTGGCACAATCTCACCCTGGATGGCGGTATGTTTTGTTTCGCCTTCAGAAAAACGTGAATAACTCAGCGAGATTTGAACATACGTTCATACTTTCTTCGGCAAAGTTGTTCGTCATAAAATTTCCTATCTATACAGTATAGCTATGTTACTCTGAGCCACTAATCGATACCCTGTTTTGACATTTATTTAAATGAGATTTCGAAAATTTTAAATTTTTGCCGAATTCAATAAATTTTTATAACCAAATATGACTCCCATGACATGCACCCATAACTTTTTATGAATACATCAGATCTCATTGATTGTGAAAAAATAGTTAAGTACCTTGTTTCACCTACTTTAACATTTCTAAAAATATTTTTTTGAATTTACTCCTGAAAAATGCCATTTTTTCATAAAACTCAAATGTGTGACCCCTAAATCGCGTCAACCAATGTTGACGTCATATAAAAGTTTTGTTGTGACACCCTAAGGTATCATTTGAGGGGTGAGGTCCCGGGTTTTCTGACATAGTGCTGTTTTGGGACTCTCTAAGTAGATGTTATTGTCATCTTGGGGAGGCGTTGGATGACACCTCATCTGCGCGGGATTGAAATAGTTTTTTTATCTGAATGTATCGGTTGCTGGCAATGTCACAGATATATGTTCGGGAGCAATATGAAACACAAGGATATTCTACTTCTCGGCGAAGCGGAGCTTTCGTAATGTTATAAGATATAGAAAAGTAATCAATGTTTCGTTTCCTCATAGCACGCGCTGGTAGAAGTTGCCGAATTGTGCTTAACGCAGTTGTCAAACTTTATTTGGAAATAAGCGATATTTTTTCTTGGCCTCTTGTTCTCTTTTCAGGTGCGTACCTAGCGTTATAGTACGATCACTGAGAAGACATCCAAATAATAGGTCTACACATGAATAAAACATTCGCTCAATTGATTAAGTACTTGAATATTTTGTTGACTGTAAAATTAAGATTAGGTTTTAAAAGTAAAACAAAGTGATGGAAAGCTAGTGATATAGGTTGTGTTGAGTATACTAGAAAACCATTGAGTTTACTATTAGTGAATGTATGATTCAAAATCAGTGAATTGTGAATAGAATAGAAACAATATGTTGATTCGTTGGAAGAGCAAAGACAAAAATTCTAGCTCATCTGGAAGCTCAAAGAAGAAAAGGAAAAATCGCGATGGAGGTAAGCCAGAACGTAAAATACAAATTATTATGACTTGGTTCTTATAAATTAATTATGGTACAAACATCAATTATAATACAGTTTCGTTGAGAAGCTTCCCATAGGGGTTATCCATAAAGTACGTCATGCTAGATGTGGGGTTAGGTGGTTGACTAAATCATGACGATTTGTGACGGAGGGTAAAAAAGCAAAGCTGTAGGATTAAACGTCCTTTCTAAAACATGACCCTTCTTTATCGACGGACTTCGAAGCCGGCTATTAGAGTACAGGACAGTTACGGGGCTAGTGCAAAAATCCTACTGACTCTATCTAGCAGCACGTCTAGCCGAGATTCGAACATACGACGACTGACTTGTTCTGCTGGTCGAAGCTGGTTCATACTTCGAAACCAACTAAGCGGTGTGACGTAGGGTTGGGGGTATGAAATTGTCTTGAGAATATATTCAAATGAAAAATTTAGCCGTGGAATTATAATTTAGCATGCTCTTTAATGGATCTTTTATCGGCTTTGCAAACGTAAATGTAGCAGCAAAATGGTGTTTTGACGTAGGACTACGTCTTTGTTTATTATACTGCGTAGGGCAGCACTTTGTGAAAATGAAAATAAAGGTGTAACGTTTAAATGAAAGATTTCAAATGCTTATATATACTACTGAACGAAACGTAACTGTTAATATGTCGTTGGAAAGATAAAATGTCCAGCAATTTTATAGTAACATACTCTTAATAATTTTTCTTTCACTTAATAGTGAAAATGTTTGTAAAAACAAGGTCAAATTTCGTTAACATGAAAGGCTGTCAGCGGTAAGTACGAATGATAAGCGGGAGCAGGCTGCTAGTAAAAGCTTTTCGGTGCAGGATACAATAAGTTGGATTTAGCTGAGGCTAGGTTGAAACTACTCAAAATGCCCTCTCAACAAACTCAGATTTTGAGTAGTTTTTCAACCAAAAAATTGGTAATAGGAACTTGAAAGTGCGTTATTTGTCACAGAAAATAATTCAATTATCGGTAGCAAATAGCCAAAATTGATTGAATTTTTTACCCAAAATTTGAGTTTGTACACTTTAAGGGCATTTTGAGTAGATTCAACCTAGCTTTAGCTAAATCCGACCTATTTACGGGTAGAATCATTTAACAGTGTACAATGAATCGATGCCGATAACCAGCAGGGGTGTGAAATTGTCAAAATTTGGTGGACATGGATGGCGACAACTCTGAAGTAGCCTTCATATCGAAAGCAGCAGCTAGTAATAGTTAAATTAGAACTGTATTTGTTTGTTTGTTTGTTTATATTTGAGACCTTTTAACCATATATGGTCATTCAGGTCTGTAGGAAAATTTATATTGTAGTAACATGCTTTCATTAAATATGCGCTTGCAAGTTTGCTGCTTTCAAAAATTCAACCGTTTTCTTTAGAATGCTAATATCGTCACCCAGTATTCCTTGCAAGGATGTGCCTAGTTTACATCTTTGTCTTTCTGCGTCGTAAAGTCGGCAGTCGACAAGAATGTGTTCAACCGTTATTCTGGTGCCGCAGCTTGGGCACATCGCGGGGTCTTCTTTCTTCGCGAAGTGGCCATGTGTTAGTCTGGTGTGTCCGATTCTTAGCCTGGTAATCACTCGGTTAATGAATCTGTCGTTTGAGTAGGATGTTGTCCATTCGAAGGGTGTGTTTTTGATTCGCCTTAGTTTACTGGTGCTACTGGCCCATATATTGCACCAGGTGGTGATGATCTGGTCGTTTACTAGCCGTTTGAAGTCCTCAAAGGGTGTTTTAATGTCGATTGGGGTTTTCAGCGATGCTCCTTTTTTTGCTAGAGCGTCCGCCTTTTCGTTACCGTGGATATTTACATGTGCTGGTACCCAACAGAGAGCTGTGTTTCCTTGTTTTTCATGGAGTAATTTTCTGATGTTGATTATCCAGGGGTGGTTAGAGTTGTTATTTGCCACCGCCTCGAGAACGCTTCTGGAATCACTGAATATAACGTTCAGACCTATGGTGCATAGCTCTAAGGCTTTGATAATTGCAAAGGCTTCGGCGCTAAATATTGATAAGTGTGAGGGAAGACAGATGACGATATTTGCATCTTGAGAAAATATACCGCAGCCGACGCCATCAGATGTTTTTGATCCATCCGTGTATATATGATTATGATGTGGGTAGTCTGTGTTACGAAGTTCTCTGAACAGAGTTTGCTTTGCTTTCGGGGGAAGCTTTTCTGGAATTCCGGTGTTTATATGGAGTGCTTTTTCTTCCCAGGTTAGTGTGTCTGGGAGATTTTCGTTCTCGATGGCAATATGTGGTATGGCGAGTTCGTCCATCAGGCTCTTTGATTTGACTATAATATGCAGATCTGTGTTCAATATTCCTCTGGTGAGTTGTCTTGTAGCATAGTTTATGGTCTTTCTGGCTAATGTTAGGTCGAGAGGGGGAAGCCCGCTTTCTGAGAGGATGCTTTCTATGGGGCTAGAGTGAAATGCTCCCGTCGCGTATCGTATGCCTTGGTGGTATAAGGGATTTAGCTTATTAGCGTTTTTTCTATCTGCACAAGTTATGATGGGTGCTCCGTAGGTGAGTTTAGGTAAGATGACCATTTGCAGGATGTGAAGTAGCCATTTTCTGTCCGCTCCAAAGCTGGTTTTGCTGAGGCAGTTCATGATGCCTAGTCGCTTTTTGGTTTCATCCCGTGTAGTTTTTATATGATAGTTATAGTTGAATCTGCTGTCGATCCACACGCCGAGGAGCTTTTGTTTAGTGACGAGGGGGATGTTTTCTTGGTTTAGTACTGGGGGCTGTTGGTTATGGAGTTTTCGTCTTCTCCCTACATGCATGATGGCAGATTTTGGTGCAGAGATCTGGAAACCGGTTGCATCGCTCCATTTTTGAATGCAGTCTAAGATTTTTTGTATTTTGGAACGAGTCCATTTTGCTGATTTAGATACGGCTGCGATCGTGATGTCGTCTGCATACATTTTGATGAAGGTTCCTTTTGGTAAGAAGTTTTTAATGCTGTCAACTGCGAGTAAGAAGAAGGTGACTGCAAGGACTGATCCTTGAGGGACTCCGTTCTCCTGTGTTTTTATATCAGATAATTGGCCTTCGTATCGGACTCGGAAGTCTCTTCGTTCAAGGAAAAGACTGCAGAATTTAGCCATGTTCCCCGAAATTCCTTCCTTTGCCAGCTTCTGAAGAATTAATCTTCGCCAGGTTAGATCATAGGCTTTGGCTAGATCTAGGAAGATTATTTCAGCATGTTTTTTGTTATTAATAGCGTTTCTTCCAAAATTGTCAATTTCAGAGATGACGTCAGTTGTTTGGTGCCCCTTGCGAAAGCCGTATTGCGATTTGCCTAGAGATCCCTTTGCTTCTAGGTGGCTCATTAGGCGTTTGTTGACCATTCGTTCAAATAATTTGAGAACGCAGCTGGTGAGGCATATTGGTCTTAAGTTATTTGCTGTATTGGGACACTTTCCTGGCTTAGGTATTGGTATGAGTGTTGACATTCTCCATATTTCTGGAAAAGTTTCATTTTTCCATATTTCGTTATACGCTTCTAACAGTTTTTTTCTTCGCGTAAAATGGTAGGTGTTTCAACATTGCGTTGTGAATATCATCGGGACCTGGTGCGGTTCCAGATAGTTTGTCTAACTGTTGAAGGAGTTCGTTCATGGAGTATGGTTTGCATAGATTTGAGTTCCGACTGCTTTTGAAGTGTATTGGCCGTCCCTCTTCTCTATTCTTTTTAGTCATAAATTTGGAGCTGTAGGCTTCATTAGAGGAAGTCTTTTGAAAATGTTCGGCTAGATTATTTGCTGTATCGAGCAGTTTGGTGATAATTTTATTGTCCGACGCGATGGCCCATGTTCTTGGAGATGAGCTTGGCCCCTTTTTGGATATTGAGCGTATGCGGTTCCAGATCACTTTTGTTGATGTGTTTTCGTTTATTGAAGATGCGAAGTTTTCCCATGACTTTTGTTTTTCTTCTTTGATTATTTTTCTGCAGTTCCGTCTGGCTAGTGAGAATTCATCATGTATTGATTGGTAAAGGGGGTCGTCTGGGTTGGCTTTTTGCTTTTTCCGTAATGCTTTCTTTCTTTTCTTGATCGCAAGGGCCACTGTTTTGTTCCACCATGGGACGGCTTTAGAGTGTACTTTCGTTGAGGTTTTAGGTATTGACTGTATGGCCGCACATTTGATTGCATCTGTAATGTCTTCTATTGCGTAATTGTTGTTGGGAAGGATCAACCTTTCGATTTCTTCTTCGAACTTATTCCAATCCGCGTCGTCGATTTTCCACCTGGCATTTCGGTGGGTTATGATCTGCTGCTCGGAGCCTATTATTATTGGGAAGTGGTCACTGCCGTGTTGGTCGTTTGCTACCGCCCAATTGACTTTGCTTGCTATTTCTGTAGAGCATATAGTAAGGTCGATGCATGATGTAATATTTTTATTTCCGTGTATGCTTGCCACGTGGATATATGTGGGGGTGCCATCATTTAGCAGTATAAGGTTTCTTTCGTTTATGATGGATTCGATTATTTTACCTCTTGCGTCTTCTTTGTTCGAGCCCCACCGATTATGGTGCGCGTTAAAGTCACCCGATAAGATAAACGGTTCTGGCAATGTATCTATAAGTTTGTCAATGACGTTTTTGTTGATGTTTTGATTTGGAGATAAATATATGCTGCATATAGTCATTTTTCGGGGTATATTTACTTCGACCGCTATCGTTTCTAGTGTTGAATTCACTTCAATTTTTTTAAATTTAATGCCGGTTTTAATGGCGATTGCCACGCCGCCTTGCCCTGATGGTCGGTTTTCGAAAAGAATTTCATATCCTTTGAGGTTTATGTTTCTTTGTTGGTTTGTTCTTGTCTCTTGCAATGTTATTATTTTTGGTTTATATTCGTCGATGAGTAGTTGTAGATCCTCATATTGACTTTTTAGTCCGTTGCAGTTCCATTGTATAATTTCAGACACTATGTGGTGTTGGCTCTTTGACTGTTCGGACGTACTATTCCGGCTACTATTTTGATGACGATTTGCTGTTACGGTTTCCGCTCCCAGGGGATAAGTCATGTGACCCTTGTCCGTCCTGTCCGAGCATTTTCCTTCTCCGCTTTCTCTTTCCCACGGGGAACAGGCTATTACTCCTTTGTGCGTCCCGCTGGTCGAGGGCCCAGAGAGCCGCAGCTTGTCCACCGATTCCGCTCTTCTTGTAACGTCCGGTACGGTGGGGCTGCGGCGCCCCTGTTGCCCCGTTCCAATATTTTCCTCCAGGGGATAGGCTGAAGTGCCCTTGTCCGTCCTGGTTTCTTTTCTGTCCTTCAGTGGGGAATAGGTCATTGAACCTTTATGCGTCCCGAGCCCGAGAGGTCGCGGCTTGTCCACCGATTCCGCTCTTCTTGTATCTTCCGGTACGGTGGGGCCGCGGCTCTCCCGGGCATTGCTGCATGCTTCAGTGTGCCACGAGCACGTTCCAGTAGGTGGTTTTTCAACTTCGTTTAGCGATGTTGGGAGCATTGTTGTCAGTGTATTTCCTTGTTCGTTTGTGCTACTACAGAACTGCTGGTCTTCTGCCGCATGCTGTGGGGGAGTACGGACCCACTGGATTTCATGCGGAGAATTCCTGGTGGGTAGTTCTTCGCTCTCCATTGCTCCTGCAGTGGTTATTAGCGTGGGTGTTTGTGTGAGTGATAACGCAACATTTTCGGGCTCACTTGTGTTGACACAGATCCGCTGTTCATTAGCCAGGGACTGTGCGGGAGTACTAGTCCGCCAGGTCTCACAAGACAGGTTCTGGGCGGAAGCTTCCTCGACCTCTTCCGTTCCTTTTACGGCGGTGGCTGTAGAGTTTACGGTTTGGTGGTGATCAGTCTCTGTGCATTCTGCTGCCAGGAGATGGTTTGTGGGACTCTTCTCCGTCATAGCTGGGCATACTTTTCCGCTGTTTTCTGCATCATGTTGCGTGTGGTAGTGGGCAGTCGTTTGTCGTGGGTTTGTCAATATGGTAGAGTATGTTTCTGCAGGCGTTTGGGAGGGAGTTGTGGGGGGTGGTTGGGCCTCTTGCGTGTTTTCTTGTTTATGGGATTTATTTGGTGGGAATGTTATATTGTATTGGGATTAGTTTCGGAGTTTGAGTAGCTTGGTTGGGATTTTGAGGCCACGGGAACTTGTGCTGCGTTAGTTGTCACTCTATGGTGATTTCATCTGCCATCAATAGGTCTTGGCTTTTTGGTTGCTCCCTAGAGTTTTGTTTCTTGATTTTGCTGTTGGGGTTTTCATGCTTATTATCGAATAACGGTCGTTTCGGGGTGCTTAGATCTGATGCGTTGAAGATGTTTGATGACGAACGAGGATCCATTGGACTGATTGCTCTGGGTCTAAGAAAATCTTCGTTACCAGCTTTAGTGCCTTGTGGTGTCCTTGGGGGGTTTGTTTGGAGCTGGGTGGGTGATGGGTAAAGCTTTCGTATCTTGTTTTTCAGGTATGTAACTTCTTGCTCCTTTTGCATGGCAAGTTTTTCCAAATTGTTCATACGTTCCACCATATCTTCCATTGTGCCGAATTTCTGTACCACAGTCATTCGGTTGTTAGCTGATAATTTTTGCTCCAGTGCTTGAATCCGTTGGTCCTTTTCTGCCATCTTCCTCGTGATTTCGTCCAATTTTTTCATCAACGCGTTTATCTGCTCGTCTTTCCCGGTGTTTGTTATGCCAGCGTATGAGCGAGTACTGTGGTTCGCCTCGTATATCCGTTTTGCGTTTGGATAGGTGACACCTTGGTCGATCCGAATGTGCTGTATCTCGTTCTCTTTTATGTAATGTGGGCAGGTTTTTTCCGAAATGGCATGGCTGCTTTCGTTACAGCGGCTACAGTGCTTTTCCTCAGAGCAATTTTGATCTATTGTAACGTCGTGTATCTTTGCGCATCGTCCACATACGGGTTTCTCCTTTTGGCAGCGTATACGAGTATGGCCAAATTCCCAGCATTTGTAACACTGCATGGGAGCGGGGTAGTACGGGCGTGTGCGAGCACGTATGAATCCGAATTCAACATATTCGGGTACTGTAGTACCGTTGAAGGATAGAATCATAGAAGCAGTATTTATTTTGGCTGCGCCTACTCGTCTTGTGATTTTCCGAATGTCAATCACCTTTTGATCCTTAAGATGGGTTTTCAGTTCCTCTTCGGGGATGTCTTTTACGTCCGAACATGAGACAATGCAGCGGACGGTGTTGAGGCGGGGGTGGGCTGTAACTTCTACATCTGTACCATCGCTAAGCTTCTTCAACATCAGCAGCTTTTTTATTTGCTCACCATTTCTCACCTTGAGGGAGTAATACAGCCCCCTGTTTTCAGGAAACGCTCCATCGATTTTTCCTCCTACACACATTTCTACTGACGATCGTATAACAAACGGATTCTTGAAGGTTTGCCCGTCTTTAGCTTGAAGTCGGAGAATGCTCAGTTCTCCATTGTTATCAGCACGGTCCATCCATTCCGGCAGCGTTCTTCTCCTCTCAGATCCATCTATTTTACCGATTGATCCTCCAGGGCCATTCCCTCTGGGGAAGGGGTCGGGGGTGGACATAGTGCCCAGTGGCCGGACGGCCAGGGAGGGATGGGGTGGGGGCTGACACGTATATTGGCTGGGAGGTAGTCGTCCCTTTAGAGCAGAAAAACGGTGCTAGCTGCTACCTGGTCCCTAAGTATTACACGGCCAGTATTATTTTCTCTCTAGCTTACCTTGGACTCGTCGTCCCGATAGAAAACACTTTGCACGACTGATTAGCGCTGGGTTGAAATTGCTTCGGATTGACACTGTGTAAAGCGCGATTAGAGTAGTTTTACACTCTGAAGAGCTTTATAGCACACTTAGCTTGAGGTGTATTCTTTCTATCACTTTTCACCTAATTTTTAATAACTTCTCACTGCTGGTCCGGAGCAAGCTACAATTGCACCACGTGTTATTTTCGCAATTTTCTTCCGTGATTTTGCACTAGTGTCATTTTAACCGGCAGTACGAAGCCACCAAACTTCGTGCTACCTTTTGCTCCACCCACTAATATCCAAAAATCACTCGGAGCCGCCGCGGTAAACCGGTTAGAGGTGATCGAAAGCCGGCACTTTTTCGGGTCTTTGCAGACGGTCAATACGAGAACAAAGGCAATAAGATGATACTCGATTGCGATACGATTGTTTGCGGAACCTATAGAAAAGTAGACCGCACTCAACGAGTGTTCTATTCGAACTGAGAACTGTATTTAAATTGAATCGTTTGTTTGAGAAACCCCACAAACGCCATTTTTATGAAAATTGACTTTCTAACAGTTTTCGAATCCTCGAGGAGATCCACACCTTCCCTCAAAATTCTAGAAAAAGTAAGTTAGCGTAAGTAAGCAAGTAAGTAAGTAAGTAAGCGTCGCTGCGATAGGTACAAAATTATCATTCAATATTTACGTGCAATGTTGTAAGCAGTATTCGCAACAAAATTCAATAGTATAAAAATGTCTTCGGAATCGACAAATTACGAATTGGACACAGTCAAAAAGAAGAAACATAGTGTTCGGCGGACTACAGAATACAAGGCGACAGTTATTAAAAGTAAAAGAACAACGTATAAAATCAAAAAGGAAAGGATGTTTTAGCTGAAAAAGTTCGAGCTGATTGCAAATGCAGATAAAATTGCATTAGTTAGTCGACAAGATAAACGTAAATAAAGTTTATTTTATAAACCATACTTGTAATCTAGATACAGTAAAAACTGTAGCAATTTCGTTCCAGAAAGCGACAGACTAAACTATCCTTGCGTTTCTCACAAAAGCAGTAACCCACCATTTACTATACAATGTTAATAATAGCACAATATATAAATAAACGGTTTAATCTTCTATTTATCTTTTTTGTTAACTCGTTGCTTTTCCTAATGTAACTAATCCGTCGAGCACTCCCGAGTAACTGTAAAATATTTTATCATTTCGAAATATTTAAGGTGCTGTTCACGTATCTCCATTTCCTTTTGGTATAACGTAATTTGAGAACAGGCACTTATTCTCAGATTCTGTTCCATAATCATAGTACGGTTGTTATCCAAGATTTAAAATGTTTATTTTCTGGTTATAATATCTTTAATTACTACTAGCAAAGTATCAAGGTATTCTATTCGATGTGAACTCGTGTTACTGTGGTTCATTTATGCAATTCAAAAACCGCCGTTATTCCATTTACCTTTTATTTTTTAATAGGTAAATGCAAACCATGATAAAAATTTGGATGAAAAAAAGTACAAAACTTTTTCTAAAACTTGTATTATTCTACTTCAAAACTTTTAATAAATAATATTTAGCGCCCCTCCCCTCTTCTTCTTCTTAGCGGTACGTACTTTTTTAACATCCCCAGTGATATATGGTAGCAAATTACACACTATGAACATGGATAGATCACAAGTTTGAATAGAAACGGCCTAAAACTACTTAAGTGCACTGTCAATTTCTCGTTTGTTTGAGAAACCCCAAATATCCATTAACTTTCAAGTCGTGTAATTTCAGCTAGAATCGTTATTTTGATCAAAAGATAAGTCTACATAATATATTTCAGATATTATCATAGAACCTCATACCCAAAAATATAAGGATTGGTTCAAAATTTTGAGAAAATCAGTTTTTTGTTGTTTTCCAACAATAGTGTCGAGTGGACTTGTGGGGTTTCTCAAACAAATGATTCAAATGATTTCTGATTATTTTCAGTTGTTTTAAGATGAATCAATCAGTAAGTACCGTTCTGATTCCAACTTAGAACAGTCTCAAACTTCGAACACTTCCGAATAAAATGCTCGCTAGTATCGCTAATATGATTAAATATTATGTTTATTGTACACCACCGTGTTCGTTAGAATGTCCTATAGCCGGTGACAGTGAACTGTCGGACTCCTTGAAAGAAATCAGCAGGCGCTGGAAAAAAGAAAGAACTCAGATTTTCACTTCGTTCGCATACTCTTATTGTTTCGTGCAAAAGTAGCTGTTTTTTTGTTTGCATTATTTTACCAATTTTAGAATGTTTACCTTCCAACTACGTGATTATTAGATAAGTGCAAGATATTCATGTACTAAAGCATAGTTAAATTACAATATTTCATGCATTATTTCAAAGATATTAGATAAATAAAAAGTGTTCGAAGTTTAAATCACGTTTTGAAGTGTGATTCAAACTTCGAACACCCACGAATAATATCCGGTTTCTCCGGGGTTTCCTTCGGGAAAATTAATTGTCTGCATTGATAAAGCTGTAGAAAGTAAATTTCCTTTAGATGTGGTTCATGGAGTTCGAGAATATTACTTCAGAAATATGGATTGAAACTAATTATATACCGAAACTTCAGTTACCATAGAATAATTAAGCGAAGAAGTTGATGGGGTTTCAATGATTAAATTATTTGATATATTTTCCAAGCAATGTTTGGAATGAGTAGTAGTAGTAGTAGTGTGGTTATCAAACATATTTACCGAACTATGAGTGGAGGTTCCAAAATGACTTGTTTCATCAAAAACACGAGTGTTGCTGCAGGCAAGCCATACAAGGTGTAGCAGAAGAATTAGATGTCATCGGTCGTTGCGGTTCATCATTTGTTGGATAAGGGTTGAGCGTTTCACCCCACTGAAATTGTATTGCAGGTCTCAAAGGTGGTCCAGAAAAGTGATATCTAGCAGCCGCAAGTAGCAGATGATTGCTCTTATGATTATTCCTCTGTTATGATTGTGACTCCTGTTGTTGTTGTTGATGTAGTTGTTGTTCATAGTAGCACGTAGTTGACGTTATGAGCGCTTCTTCCGATTTCGCCACGCCTTGAATTCCTTAAGTTCCTGCATTTCGCGTCGTTTTATTTTTTTATCGTATTTCCTCCAGTCAGCAGACCAACGCTTTGTAGAACCAAGGAATCGCCATCCGGAATAATCATTGCCATTATCATTATTCAATTCCTCAGCTATGCTAAGAGCGGGTACATGTTGGGGGGATTCTAATTGAGTAACTTTTTCCGATAAATTGTGTATCGCACCCATAATCTCTGCGGCTGGCCAATTATATGACATGTCAGCAGAGACGTCACCGTCATTTGTTACATTAGACGTAGTTGAAATCGATTTAATTTCTTCGCTGATCAGTTTCAAGTCAGCTGAAATTGATGACGTCATTGTTTGTAACGTAGCAGCTATGTTATCGTTGAATGTTTGCATCGCTATTTCCATGATAGAGGTCACATGGTTTTTAATCGACGCGCGATTTGCTTTTCAATGCGCTCGATCGTTTCATATATGGCGCATACATTGTTTTGCTGTGTTGTTCGATGAGTGTGATTATTAATTACTTCAATTCTACTAGTGATTATTAATTACTTCAACTAACTGGGCTTGTTCCGCAGTTAGCGATTTCAGATCTATAGCAACATTTATTAGCGTTTGGCAAGAACTGCAGCACGGCAGTATATATGCCAGCGGGTCAATCTTTCTGTCTCGTTTGCGTAGGGATCCTCGCTGAACTGTTACTCCGGCACAGGCGGCATGAAATGATCATGTGCATCCGACACACGTCCACATTACTGAATCTATGGCAGAATCCGCCAAACAAATATCACAATTCATGTTCACAAAACTAAACTGTAAATCTAGCACAAATAAAACGAACAAAATTAATTGTTATTTGTTATTTATTTATTAAATTTATCCGACTGGAGTGTCTTAATGAATATGGCTGGGAAAAGCCACCTTGAAAATCATGGATGACAATTTTCAAGCCGGCACAAAAACCCAGCATCTTTTTGACATAAATAATACATAGATATAACTTACTCACTACAAACAATTCACATTACAGGCAACAGATAACGAAAAATCAAAAATTGAAGTTGTGTGCAGCACTGTTGTATGATGAAGCAAGGCGACGGATAGGTTCCTGTTGGCCATAGTTTGTGCGATGAGTATTTAACCATAGCAAACGTTGATGGCGTTGTGGGCGCAGAGGGCAGTGTAGTTGTAGCATTGAGAGGATGTTTGGACAGTCATAGCTACCAGTTAAAATTTTGTGAGCCGTTTGAGCCATTATTTCCTTTCGTCGTTGTTCAAGTGTAGTAATACCAAGCAGGAGGCAGAGATTAGCGTATGGTGGCATATTGTCAGGGTCTCTCCATGGCAGTGTACGGCATATCCTACGAACAAACTGTTTTTGCACGCGCTCGATGCGTTTTACCCAGTTGTCGTAATACGGGTCCCACACAGCGCAAGCTGTCTCCAAAATTGAACGCACCAAAGAGCAATAGAGGATGCGTAGAGTCGCAGGGTCCTCGAATTCCTTACCGACTCTCAGGATTAAACCAAGTTGTCGATTTGCTTTGTTTACGATCATTGAATAGTGTTGCCTAAACGTTAGTTGTGTGTCCAGCACAACTCCGAGATCAGAGATCACATCACAGCGTTCAACCGCTATCCCATTAATACGATAGTCAAACATTAAGGGCTGTTTTTTACGATGGAAGCTGATTGCAGTACACTTCGCAATACTCAAACTCATGTAGTTGCGGCAGCACCAGTCAGAAAACAAATTGATCAGCATCTGAAGTCTAGTGCAGTCGTCATAAGAAGTAATAAGCTGATAAATTTTGGTGTCATCCGCATACAATAGTCGTGTGCCGGGTGGTAATAGTTTTGTAATATCGTTGATAAATAGCGAAAACAGTAAGGGTCCCAAAATACTGCCTTGGGGAACTCCAGAATTGTTAGTAAACCAGCTAGACTGGGATAAGCCCAGCTTTACAGCAATTTTCCGGTTGCGTAGATACGATTCTAACCAAGCTACCAACGCAACAGAGTAGTTCAAGTAAATTTGTAGTCACAGACCTTCCTGGGAAAAAGCCGTGCTGTGCAGTAGAGATGTAATTTTTTATGCTGAACATTAGATGATCATAAACAATCGCTTCGAACACTTTCGAACAGGCGCACAAACAGGAGATCCCACGATACTGCTCTACATTACGTTTATCGCCCTTCTTGAAAACTGGAAACATAAATGATTCTTTCCAGCTACAAGGGAACTGTTGGCATCGCAAGGAAAGATTGAAAATCATGACTAATGGCAATTTTAAAGCATCGCAGCATCTTTTCAGAAAAATAGCTGGAATGCCATCAGGGCCAGGACTATAGGACTGCTTCAAATTGCCAATTGCTGTTGCGACTTCCTCTTCGGTAATTGAAAACATTTCTGCGGTGAGCAGATTACTAGGAACATGCGTAAGGGCTGTGGTAATATCATCCGATGATGCACACTCGCTGTTAAAAACGCTGAAAAGGTGTTCTGCAAACAAGTCGCATTTGCTGCCATCCGAGGAAGCTTCTCTGTGTTGCAGATACATGCTAGAGGGAAGCCCATCCTCTTTTCGTTTCGAGTTGATGAACCGCCAAAAGCCTTTTGGATTCAAACGTAAATTGCGCTCTGTTTTTTGCACGTAGTTTCGATAGAGACTTCTGTTCAACGCTTTGTATGATCTGCTTGCAGAGATGAAACGACAACGGTTGACAGGATTTCTATTCTTTCGGTAGGCACGAAGAGCAGATTTCCGTGTGCGATTGAGCCGTGTAAGTAACCTGTTACCCCAAATTGGCTTAGACCGTGGACGAACTCTGGGAATATGCTGTGGAATAAGTTCATGAATTTTCGCAGCAAATCTCGATACAGCTTCGTTCAGATTGTTGCAGCCATTGATTGAGATCCAATCGACTTCTCGTAATGCAATGTTGACTGCATCGTAATCTCCCCGACGAAAATCAAAACAGTTATAATCAACTTCGTCAATAAAATTAGCTTTGACCGTCCTGTTAAAGCTGACAATCAATGGCGGATGATGAATGTCGATATTACAGGGGGATCGGGCGCGGTCGTGACGGAACAAGCAGATAAAGCTTGTTGATTCGCAAAAATTAAATCCAGAACCCTGCCGTTCTGGTTACATGCGGGATTAACCTGGTACATGCTGTGTAAATCCATGCCATCTAATAAACGAGAACTGCCGACATTTATCGATGACCGTACAGCGTCAACAAATAGGTAGCCCGCTTGTGGATGCAACGACCAAGATAGTCCAGGACGATTAAAATCGCCGAATAAAAGCAAATCATCATTAAAAGAAATTGAATTAACAACTAATTAATACGAGTCAAGCGCGAAAAGTAACGCGAGCAAATTTAAATACATCTACACTGTTCATCGACCGGACTGGAGCATTTTCATATTTTTTACATACATACATACATACGTACATACATACATACATACATACATACATACATACATACATACATACATACATACTTACATACATACATACATACATACGTGTTTGCGAGAAGTGGAAGGCTACAACGATAACCAGTGCTGAACAAGGATACACTGACGAGTAGAAGCAGTAGTGTGCCTCCAGCAGAGCAGAAAGGAGGACACATGACGCTGATTCAGATGCTCACGCCAAAGCCTGGAGGTTTCGCCCCTCGAGACGGGATGATGGAGATCAGAGCGAAAATCGACGAGCTCTACGAGTTCGTTAAGGAGAGGCATAAGGTCCACACGCAGATCAAGCAGTTGTTGGCGAGCGTTGAATCTGCTATGACTACAGTTGAGTGCGAGCATATGAAACTCGAGGCTAGAGCTTTGGCTGCCGAAAACGCGCTTAGCCAAGCCGCGAATAGAACGGCTGAAGCATCAGAGACGCCGAAAAGACCTCCAGTAGTGAATTCTCGCACGGACAAAAGGAAGAGGGAAACGCCTGGTGAAGAAGAGGAGCAAAAGAAAGCTAAGAACGAAGAGGAAGACAATCCGGACCAAGGCGAATGTAGTGGATGGCGTACCGTCGCAAGCAAGAAGGAGAAGCAAAAACAAAATGAAATAAAGAATGGCGTGCAGAAGAAACCCAGGCCTCGGCGGGAGAGGATTAAGGGTGATGCGCTGGTTGTCGAAGTGAACGCCAAACTTTCGTACGCAGCGATCTTTTCGGAGGCCCAGAGAGGGTCAGAGAAGCCCCGGAGTTGAAGGAACTTGGAGAGAAAGTGGTAAGAACCAGGCGAACTCAAAAGGGAGAGATGCTCTTTGAACTGAAAAAAGATCCATCGGTTAAGAGCGCGGCTTTCAGGGATCTTGTTGCCAAAGCACTTGGAGACGAAGCAAACGTGAAAGCGCTTTCCCAAGAAACCGTGATCGAGTGCAGGGACCTGGACGAGCTCACGACAGAACAGGAGCTAACCCAAGTAACAATCCAATAGCAAATTGGTCTTATTCATTTCTTATAGTAGTTTTATCAGAGCAGTTCAAAGTCTGTTAGGTTTTATAATGTTCCTCCTCAAGTGAATTTTATCTTGTTTGACTAACATTTCTGAAGTATGACTGAAGGAGACTTGAAGAATCACCCATAAAACTAAATTATCAATAAGTGTAATTCACCTTATAAGGGGTTTTAAAGGATACTTCATTTTTGCTTAAAAACGACGCTCCTTAAAACTTAACAATAGTTTTGACAAAAACTTATGACATTCTTCTTCAAGATTCGTTTATCTGAACAATACTGCCATAAAACTCTCTTAAAATCGTATATTCTTGAAAGAGAAATTATACTCTTGAATAAGAACATTCTAACGTAAACAACTAATCTGTCAAAATGGGCGTCTGAGCCTGGAGCAAATTGGAGAATACAGATCTTTTAAATGTAAATTAAGCTAAAATCCGTGTAATATTTTGAAAACTCTTACATATGAACAATCGGCGAAGTCACAAAACAATAAAGATCTCAGGACTAACTGAACTGGGGAAGAACAGTGCCGGTAATGATGCATTTGCCAGTGGCGGTGCGGGTTGCCTCTAGAGCTTTTCGTATTTTTTAAACTAAATATAGAGTTCATAAGTCAGATGTCTTTGTATGGAAAATGTTTGAAGGCACTGAAGCAGTTGAAGCATAATTTTTAGAAACAGTTGTACCAATAGCAATTGTAAATTAAACGCTTGGAACTGTCGTGCAGTCCAAACAGCACAAACAACACAAACAACACGTTACGTCAATACTTCGTTGATGTTTTCTTTGTTTATACTAGAATGGTTGTCTTGCAAAAACTTGGTGCCCTCAAGTAATTCAAACAATTCTTATTCAAGCGCAACTTGTCTTCTTCAAGAATACAATAAGTATTGATGAACTTATCGCGCTCTTGGAAAAATTTTCTTTGTCTTGTGCAAGAAATGTTAGTCTCATAAGCGCTTTCGGGTTGATTTAGATAAAACCATTGAAAAAATGGCGAACAGGAATATTTTGATTACTTTTGAAATTGTAGTCAATTACATATGGGCGCTTATAAATATGGTATTATGCAATGCTATTAGTGATCTTATCTTTTTAAATAAATGTTTAGACATATAAAAGCCTTTTTGCCACAACTAGTTAAAAATTTGGTAGCCATCAACTTCTTCATGAAATCATTAATTTTTTTTATTAGTTTAATTTTTCAATAATCTAGCAAAAATAACTGGCGCGTTAAAATTTTCTAACTTTCATATCACAAAACATCGACAAACCGAGCGTGGCATGAAAAATTTCTCATTTATGAGCAACAAAGCAGCTGCTTTTATCACCATTTTTATTTTCAATTTTCATTTATACCCATTTCGAAATAGCAATATCTGTGAATGCTTATAGCTCTTGTTCAATTTAAAACATTTAAGGCTGTGTGAAGTGAATGATGTCTTGCAAGTGTTCTTTGAAGAGACAACCATAAAATCATCAACACTTGTGGCAGTTTTCTTTTTGTTTCTAGCGACTCTTGGAAGTCATTATAAATAGACATCGATAAGAATTACAAGTTTTAAAAGGATCTTAGGAAATTTTCTTGAGAACCTTCTTTAGTGTGGGCCTCCCTCGTCTTATAAGGGTTTTATGGCTGTTTTATCGCAGTTTTGTAGAATTACAAGTTTTGAGATCGGTTTTAAGCTGCAAATGCTGGAAACCTCTTCAAGTGCACCTTAAAATTGAAATTGTTACTTGGGAAGGAATGCGTTGAAGGTACAGTGCGAATTGGGCGACGTACCGATGGTAATCCGGCTCAGAAAGGCATATGGTGGGACGCAGACGGCGACGATTCGCCTCTCAGCGGTAGCAGCGCCCAAACTACTGATGAAGGGTAAAATTAAAGTTGGGTGATCAGTGTGTGTTCTGAAAGCCATCCCTCGTGTGACCTAGGAAATGGAACGTTGTTTCAGGTGCTGGGGCTTCGGCCAACAGGCGCGTAACTGTGAAGGTCCGGATAGATCCAGATCGTGTCGGAAATGCGGCGAGAATGGCCATTTTGCCAGCGACTGCGCAAAGCCACCGAGGTGTATGCTCTGCAATAATTCAGAGAGAAATGATCCAATGCCCAGCGTATAAAAAGGTGATGGCGAGTCAGCAGTGATGGAGGTGACCCAGATTAATCTCAATCATTGCGACAGCACAACTGTTGTGGCAGTCGACACGGAGTCGTTGTGCGACGTCGCGATAATTGCAGAGACGTACCGAATTCCTCCCGGTAACGGTAACTGGGCAGCTGATAAAGCAGCAATGGCTGCAATACACGTAATGGGCAGTTTCCCCATTGAGGAGGTGGTTTCCAGTTCGTATGAAGGTTTCGTGAATATCAAAATCAACGGGATCTACGTATGCAGCTGTTACGCACCCCCAAGATGGACCATGGAGCAGTTCCACCAGATGCTGGACACGCTGACCGAAAAACTCATCGAGCGAAGGCCGATCATCGTTGCGGGAGACTTTAACGCTTGGACTGTGGAGTTGGGGAGCAGATGCTCCAACGCCAGAGGATACAGTTTGTTAGAAGCCCTGGCTAAGATGGAAATTGCACTGTTCAACGAAGGTACCGTTAGCACCTTTCGTAAAGACGGCCGCGAATCTATCATTGATGTCACTTTTGGCAGTCCATC